>NC_081399.1:10035384-10232050 GCF_030684315.1 Stegostoma tigrinum | reverse complement strand
TCACACACCGACACGCTCACACACCACGACACACTCACACACCGACACGCTCACACACCGACACACTCACACCGACACGCTCACACACCGACACGCTCACACACCACGACACACTCACACACCCCGACACGCTCACACCCCGACACGCTCACACCCCGACACGCTCACACACCGACACGCTCACACCGACACGCTCACACACCACGACACCCCGACACGCTCACACACCGACACGCTCACACACCGACACGCTCACACACCGACATGCTCACACACCCCGACACGCTCACACACCGACACGCTCACACACCGACACGCTCACACACCGACACGCTCACACACCGACACGCTCACACCGACACGCTCACACCCCGACACACTCACACACCCCGACACACTCACACACCCCGACACGCTCACACACCCCGACACGCTCACAAACCGATACTCTCACCCCGACATGCTCACCCCGACATGCTCACCACACACCGACACGCTCACACACCCCGACACGCCCCACACCCCGGACACGCCCACGCCCACACCCCGACACGCCCACGCCCACACCCCGACACGCCCACACCCCGACACGCCCACACCCCGACACGCCCACCACCCGACACGCTCACACGACGACACGCTCACCCTGACACACGCTCACCCCGACACTCTCACACACCGACACGCTCACACCCTGACACACTCACACGCTGACACGCTCACATACCGACACACTCACACCGACACGCTCACCACACCGACACGCTCACACACCCCGACACACTCACAAACCGACACTCTCACCCCGACATGCTCACCCCGACATGCTCACACCCCGACACGCTCACACACCCCGACACGCCCACACCCCGACACGCCCACACCCCGACACGCCCACACCCCGACACGCTCACACCCCGACACGCTCACCACCCCGACACGCTCACACCAACACACTCACACGACGACACTCTCACCCCGACACTCTCACCCCCGACACTCTCACACCCCGACACTCTCACACCCCGACACGCTCACACCCCGACACGCTCACACCGACACACACACATCCCAACACGCTCACACCCTGACACACTCACACCCCGACACACTCACACACCGACACGCTCAACCCGACACACTCACACCCCGACACGCTCACACCCCGACACGCTCACACCCCGACACACCGACACGCTCACCCTGACACACTGACACACCGACACGCTGACGCACCGACACGCTAACAACCCGACACACTCACACTTCAACACACTCACACACTGACACGCTCACACCCGACAAACTCACACACCGACACACTCACAACACCCCGACATGCTCACACCCCGACATGCTCACACCCCGACATGCTCACAACCCCGACATGCTCACACCCCGACACGCTCACACCCCCGACACACTCACACATGCCGACACGCTCACAACACCCCAACATGCTCTCACACCGACATGCTCGCACCCCGACACGCTCCACACACCCCATCATGCTCACACACCCAGACACGCTCACCCACCGACACACTCTCACCCACCGACACACTCTCACACACCGACACGCTCACACAGCCCGACACGCTCACACAGCCCGACACGCTCACACCCCGACACGCTCCCACCCCGACACGCTCACCCACCCCGACACGCTCACCCACCCCGACACGCTCACACACCCCGTCATGCTCACACACCCCGACACGCTCACCCACCGACACGCTCACACACCCCGTCATGCTCACACACCCCGACACGCTCACCCACCGACACGCTCTCTCACACCGACATGCTCACATGCCCCGACACGCTCACACACTCCGACATGCTCACACACCGCCACGCTCTCACACTGACGCGCTCTCACACCGACATGCTCACACAACCCCGACACGCTCACACACCGACATGCTCACACACCCCGACACGCTCACACACCGACACGCTCACACACCCCGACACGCCCACACCCCGACACGCCCACACCCCGACACGCTCACACCCCGCCACGCTCACACCCCGCCACGCTCACACCCCGCCACGCTCCACACCCCGCCACGCTCACCACCCCGCCACGCTGTCACACCGCCACGCTGTCACACCGCCACGCTGTCACACCGCCACGCTGTCACACCGCCACGCTGTCACACCGCCACGCTGTCACACCGCCACGCTGTCACTCCGACACGCGCTCACACCCCGGCACGCTCACACCGAATTCTCACACTGACATGCTCACACCTACACACTGACATGCTCACACCGGCACACTGACACGCCGGCACAGTCACACTCTCTCACACCCGCTTTTTCTGTCACATTTTCTCACACTCGCTGTGTCTCTCTCACACTCGCTGTCTCCATCTCACACTCGCTGTCTCCATCTCACACTCGCTGTCTCCTCACACACTCGCTGTCTCCCTCTCACACTCTTCCAAACTTGCTGTCTCTCACATACTCGCTGTCTCTCTCTCTCACACTCGCTGTCGCTCTCTCTCTCACACTCTTCCAAGCTTACTGTCTCTCACACACACACTATCTCTCTCTCACATACTCGCTGTCTCTCTCTCTCACATACTCGCTGTCTCTCTCTCACACACTCACTGTCTCTCTCTCTCACACTCGCTGTCTCTCTCTCACACTCCCCACCGCTCTCTCACACTTGCTGTCTCTCTCACGCTCTCTGTACTCTCACACTCTGTCTCTCTCACACGTGCTTTCTCTGTCACATTTTCTCACACTCGCTGTCGCTCTCACACTCACTGTCTCTCACACACTCTCTGTCTCTCTCACATTCGCTGTCACTCTCACACACTCTTTCAAGCTTGCTGTCTCTCTGACACTCGCTGTCTCTCTCTCTCTCTCTCACACTCGCTGTCTCTCTCTCTCTCTCTTTCACACTCGCTGTGTCTCCCTCTCTCACTTGCTGTCCCCCTCTCACACTCGCGTGCTAGTCCACCTTAACACAGTTTCCCATTGGTCGGTGGCATGAGGTGGAGGTGGTGTGTTGGGAGAGGGATTGATCTCAAATTTCTGCCCCTCCAAATCTCAGTTATCCAAAGTGTGCATTCCCTCCAAACGTAGCCTGCATTCTACAACATAGCCCTCACCAACAGTGTTCTCTTGTTCATTTCTGACGCTCCCTCCAGAACATTTGACACACCACGAGGATATAGATATCAGGACATACGCTGTGACAAGCCAGATAAACATTACTGTCACCAGGGAAGATAATGGCATCGAAATTATCTGCAGCGTGGACCAGGAGAGCCTAGACCCCAAGGATTTTCAAACAGCACAGAGGATTGAGGTCAAGTGTGAGTATATGACATCCCAATGTGACAGAATGGCCCATTCCCACTGCACACAATCCCAATGGACCCAAACCCCTTCCCATTCACTCCCACTGCACACAATCCCAATGGACCCAAACCCCTTCCCATTCACTCCCACTGTACACAATCCCAATGGACCTGAATCCCTTCCCATTCACTCCCACTGCACACAATCCCAATGGACCCAAACCCCTTCCCATTCACCCCACTGCACACAATCCCAATGGACCTGAATCCCTTCCCATTCACTCCCACTGTACACAATCCCAATGGACCTGAATCCCTTCCCATTCACTCCCACTGCACACAATCCCAATGGACCCAAACCCCTTCCCATTCACTCCCACTGTACACTATCCCAATGGACCTGAATCCCTTCCCATTCACTCCCACTGTACACAATCCCAATGGAACCAAACCCCTTCCCATTCACTCCCACTGTACACAATCCCAATGGACCCGAATCCCTTCCCATTCACTCCCACTGCACACAATCCCAATGGACCTGAATCCCTTCCCATTCACTCCCACTGTACACAATCCCAATGGACCCAAACCCCTTCCCATTCCCTCCCACTGTACACAATCCCAATTGACCCAAACTCCTTCCCATTCACTCCCACTGTCCACAATCCCAATGGACCCACACCCCTTCCCATTCACTCCCACTGTACACAATCCCAATGGACCCAAACCCCTTCCCATTCACTCCCACTGCACGCAATCGCAATGGACCCGAATCCCTTCCCATTCACTCCCACTGCACACAATCCGAAAGGAGATGGTACCTTCGATGTGCCCGGAGCCCATCCCCCACATTTCGTGACGGCGTGTAATGGTGATGGGACGAGTTCCTCTCGATGGTTGACACGTGCCGTGGTTTCTCACCAACAGACACTCCCAGCGTTGAGATCCGAGCCTCCAAAGCAGTCCCAGAGGAGGGAGAGCCTTTCACACTCCGATGCATTGGCAGAGGCAACCCAGAGTGAGTACTGTAGTGTAAAGGGAGCTTTACTCCAAACCAGTGTTCTCCCTGTATCTAATCCCGTGCTGTCCCTGTCCCTGGGAGTGTTTCATGGGGGTAGTGTAGAGGGAGCTTTACTCTGTACCTAACCCCGTGCTGCCCCTGTGCCTGGGAGTGTTTGATGGGGGTAGTGTAGAGGAAGCTTTACTCTGTACCTAACCCCGTGCTGCCCCTGTGCCTGGGAGTGTTTGATGGGGGACAGTGTAGAGGGAGCTTTACTCTGTATCTAACCCCGTGCTGCCCCTGTGCCTGGGAGTGTTTGATGGGGGACAGTGTAGAGGAAGCTTTACTCTGTACCTAACCCCGTGCTGCCCCTGTGCCTGGGAGTGTTTGATGGGGGACAGTGTAGAGGGAGCTTTACTCTGTATCTAACCCCGTGCTGCCCCTGTGCCTGGGAGTGTTTGATGGGGGACAGTGTAGAGAGAGCTTTACTCTGTATCTAACCCCGTGCTGTCCCTGTGCCTGGGAGCGTTTGATGGGGGACAGTGTAGAGGGAGTTTTACTCTGTATCTAACTCCGTGCTGTCCCTGTGCCTGGGAGTGTTTGATGGGGGACACTGTAGAGGAAGTTTTACTCTGTATCTAACCCCGTGCTGTCCCTGTCTCTGGGCGGTGTGGAGGGAGCTTTACCCGCTGACCCGCTGGGTGTTGTATTCCAGGCCCAGCGTGTTCACTTGGATCCGATTTAATGGAGAGCTGTCGGACAGGGCCATTCCCAGGAGCGAGAACCTGACCTTTAACTTCCTGAACAAGAGCGACGCTGGGATGTACCAATGCTCTGCCAGGAACATCGTGGGCATCGGCTTCCGGAACTACTCCCTGACTGTGCATGGTGAGCCTTACAGCCTCCAATGGGCACTCCATGTAACTCCCTCCTCCGCCTTCCTGGGCCCGTTGGAGGGGACCAAGGATCCTTCCTTCCTGTTGCAGGGGGTGGGGTCGTGGGAGATGGGGATGTGTCCCACTGTGTGGCGAGGTGCCCCATCGTCATGGCATCGTGGCTGAGGAATGCCACCCTTAATGCTCTGTTGGGACGAGGGGATCATTTATTGACACCCCCCTGTCCCTAGTTGCCCCCCTTGTGAAGGTGGGGGTGAGCTGCTTCCTAGAACCCCTGCAGTCCATGTGCTGTGGGGTTGATCCCTTCGGGAGGGAATTCCAGGGATTCTGACCCAGTGACACTGAAGGAACGGGGATATATTTCCAAGTCCGGATGGGGAGGGGCTCGGAGGGGAACTTGCAGGGGGTGGGGGTCCCATGTACCTGCTGCCCCTTGTCCTTCTGGATGGAAGTGGCCAATTAATGGTCGGTCCTTGGGTAGAACCTAGGAGTTCACAGACATAATTCTTTGAAGTTTGTGTCACATTGTAGACGGGGGTTAAGAAGGCGTTTAGCACACTAGCCTTCACTGCTCAGAGCTTTGAGTGTAGGAGTTGGGGACGTCATGTTGAGGTTGTACAGGGATGTTGGTGAGACCTCTCCTGGAGCACTGTGTCTAGTTCTGTTCTCCCCGTTACAGGAAGGATGTTATTAAACTGGAGAGGGGCTCGGAAGGGATTTACCAGGATATTGCCGGGAATGGAGGGTTTGAGTTGCAAGGAGAGGCTACTGGAGCGTGGGAGGATGTGGGGGCGACCTAGAGGTTTATAACATCACGAGGAGCGTAGATGAGGTGATTACCAGATGTCTTTTGCCTCGCGGGGGGGACATATTTTTAAGGTGAGAGGAGTGAGACTTAAAAAAAGACAAGCGGCAATTTTTTTCACGCAGAAAAGGGTTCACGTGTGGAATGAGCTTCCTGAGGAAGTGCGGGATGTGGGCACAGTTACAATGTTGAAAGGACATTTGGATAAGTCCATGAACAGGAAAGGTTTGGAGGGATATGGGCCGGGAGCAGGCAGGTGGGACTTAGTTTCATTTGGGATTGTGGTCGGCACGGACTGGTCTATAACCCAGAAAATGCCGGAGGAACTCGGCAGTTTGCGCAGCATCCGTGGACGGGCCACGGCCCGAGTGGTATTATCGCAGGAGCTGTTAATCCAGACTGTTGCGGGGACCTGGGTTCGAATCCCACCACGGCAGATGGCGGAGTTTGAATGCCGTTTGAAAAATAAAAATTTCTGGAATTGAGAATCTAACGATGACCGTGAATCCAGTGTCAATTGTTGGGAAAAACCCACCTGGTTCACTGATGCCCTTTCGGGAAGGAATCTGCCATCCTTACCTGGTGTGGCCTCCATGTGACTCCAGGCCCACAGCAGTGTGGTTGACTCAGGGCAATTAGGGATGGGCAATAAATTCTGGAATAATTCATGCTTTGGAATGTCATTGTTTCTTGTTGCTCCCTGGACCTGCTGAGTCTCGCTGGTGTTTCGAGAGGGGAGACGGAGAGATTGCCCAGAATTGGGTTGGGCGAGGGCGAGGGGTAGTAGAATAACCGAAGTGGGGGGGAATGGTTGAAAGGGGCCGGCACAGACTCGAAGGGCCAAAGCGGCCCACGCCTGACTCTCATCTGTCGACCCCACCTCCATCCACAGGGCTCCAGACGCCCCCAGCAACCAATGTGACCTCCCCACCCGTGATCGCCAACGGTAGGTCCCACATGACTCACGTCCGCAATGCCACGAGTTAGCGCTGCCCCGCCCGCCAACCTTACCCCAGCCGGGCCACGCCCTGACAGGATTGGTCACCTCAAACCCCACCCAGGGTTGACTCCACGAAGCGGATTGGCTCAGGGAGGGAGCGGTCATTGGAGGGCCCAATTGGCTGAGGGAGCTAAGCAGCCGATTGGCTCGCTCCTGATCAGATCGGGTTAAAAGCGAAATTGGCCAATCAGGGGGAGAACCAGGTGACCGATCCCGTCAACCACTGCCCCCCTCCCCCTCCCGGGCATCATGTAATGGAGATGGGGCTTTGCTCGTTGGCTGCAAAAGGCAAGTTTTGGTTCAGAGAGAAGGCGTGAGGGAGAATGTAGAGTGAGCTTTACTCTGTATCCAATCCTCTGCTGTCCCTGCCCTGGAAGTGTTTCATGGGGGGGGACGGTGTAGAGGGAGCTTTACCCTGTATCTAACCCCGTGCTGTCCCTGGGGAGTGTTTGATCTGATCTTAAACCCCACACCGTGCTCTGAACTCTCGCCTTGATCTGAACCAAAGCTGAACCGGGGGTTGCTGGCCTGTAGACTGTAGTGAGGGCATTCGGCCCTTTTACCCCCAGGGGCTCTGGTGGGGTAGATCATCTGGGAGTAGGCTGTGCCAGTGTGTGCAGTGGTTCGAAGGGCAAACTGTTGGAGTGCCTGTGCCTGTCCGATTGTATGTCTCTACCTGTTACCCCTGTGATGTTACTCTCTGCCCCATCTCACTGCCCCAACCCAACTACCTCACCCCCAATCTCTCTCTGTGTCTCTCTCTGGCCCTCTCTTGATCCCCTGCTGCCTGGGGCTGTGAGTGTGAGTGACAGGGCACACCCCCCCCCTCCACAAAACCCAACGTCTGCCCCTTGCTTGATTAAAGCAATTCGACCATGGGAGGCTGCGCTGTGGTGAGGTGGTTCTTGGGCCCGCCCCTTTGCCTGCAGCTGATTGGTCATTTCCAGTCGCTGCTTCCAACCTTGGGTCCAGCCGTTGTCAGAATTTCCTCGTCTGTTACATTCTTCCATTTTTATTTCTGCCTCCCACTCCCCCCCGACCTGCCCCCTCCCTCACCCTCCGTCCATTCCCCACGCCCTCTCCCCCTCCCCCTTTCCCCATCCCCCACCCTCCGTCCATTCCCCACGCCCCCTCCCCATCCCCCTTTCCCCATCCCCCACCCTCCGTCCATTCCCCACGCCCTCTCCCCCTCCCCCTTTCCCCATCCCCCACCCTCCGTCCATTCCCCACGCCCCCTCCCCATCCCCCTTTCCCCATCCCCCACCCTCCGTCCATTCCCCACGCCCTCTCCCCATCCCCGACTCTCCGTCCATTCCCCATGACCCCCCCTCCCCCCTTCCCCCATCCCCCCTCATGCCCCCTCCCCCTTTCCCCATCCCCCACCCTCCGTCCATTCCCCACGCCCCCATCCCCGACTCTCCATCCATTCCCCATGACCCCCCCTCCCCCTTGCCCCATCCCCCACGCTCCGTCCATTCCCCACACCCTCTCCCCCTCCAACTTTTCTTATCCCCCATCCCCTTTCTCTCTCTCTCTCTCTCTCTCTCTCTCTCTCTCTCTCTCTCTCTCTCTCTCCACCCCCCCAACCCAAATACCCTTCCTCTCTCCCCACATCCACTCTCTGACCATCATCACCCCTCTCTCTCTCTCTCTCTCCTCTCCCCCCGTACTTCTCTCTCTCGATCACCCCATTGCCTCCTCTCTCTCCCGCCAACTTCCCCTCTCTGTCTCATGCCATCGCCCCTCTCTCTCTCCCCCATCCCTGTCCCCCTTTCCTCCCACCCCCCCACCACCATCCCTGTCTCTCTCTCCCCACCCCTCCTCTGTTGCTCTACCCCCATCTCACCCTTGACCCTTCTCCCCATCCCCCCACCCTCTCTCTCGCCCCCCCCATCCCCACCCTCTCTCCACCCTCATCCCACTCCCTCATTCCCCACATCTTGCTCCACCCACCCACCCACTAACCCTTTATCCTCCCCATTCTCCACTTTCTCTCTCCTTCCCTCCCTCCCAACCCCCTCTCCCTATCCACCTCTCTCTCCCCATCCCCATCTCTCTTTCTCCCTCCCATTCCCCCTCTCTCATCCACCCCCATTGCCCTTTGTCTCCCCCAACCCCCTTGTCTCCCTCTCTCTCTCTCCCCCTTGCCGGCCCCTTCTCCCTGACTCTCTCCCCAACCCTTCCCCCACACCCCTCTTTCCTCCCATCTCCCTTTCCCATCCTACTTCTCTCTCTCCCCTCATCCAATCCCTCTCTCACTCGCAATCCCCATATTTCTCTCCCCCATTCCCCCACTCTCTCCCCATTCCCACCTTGCTCCCTCAAACCCCTCTCTCTCCACGTTACCACTCACTGTCTCACCCCATTCCCCCCTTCCTCCATCGCCCACTCTCCCCGTTCCCCGCCACAACGCATCTGTCTCTCTTTCCCCCTCATCCGCTTGGTACCCCCATCCCTCACTCTCAATGATGCCAACCCTCTCTCTTACCCCCCCCATCGATCTCTCTCCCACAAACACCCTCTCCCTCATTCCCCTCTCTCCATGCCCGTTCCCTTCTCTCCCCACACTCCCCAAATCCCCCTTGTCTCCCCCAATCCCCCATCCCCCCTTGTCTCTCCCATCCCCATTCTCTACCCCCCCAAACCCTTTGTCTCTGCCCTCATCACCCCATTCTTCCCCCATTGCTCTCTCTCCTCCCACTCCCTTCATCCCTTCCCACCCCTCTCTCATTCTCTCTCACACACACACACTCTTTCTCTCTCTCTCCACCCCCCCATCCACCTCTCTACCCCATCCTTCTCACTCTCGACCCCCCACCCCATCGGTCTTTCTCTACCCCGCCAATCCATCTCTTCCCCATCCTTCTCCCTGCCCCTGAAACCATCTCTCACCCTGACCCACTCCCTCTCTCTCCCAAAACCCCTCTATCCATCCATTTCTTTCTCTCCGACCCACTCCACCCCCACCACTCTCCCTCTCCCTACTCCCCTCTCTCTGTTCCACTTCACTCTTTCTTCCTCTGTTTCTCAATCCCTCATTCTGGCTCGCTGCATCGTTCCCTCTCCCATTCATCCCTCTCCCACCCTCTCGCTTAAATACACCATATGTCTCTCCATCTCTCTCTCTCTCTCTCTCACTCTCTCTCTCTGTCTCTCTCCCCCCTTGCTTCCATTCCTCCCTTTCCTCTCCTGCCCTTCACCCTCTCCCTTTCTCTTCCCCTCCCGTTCTCTGAAATCATTGCATCGCTACCATCCATCGCTCGCTACCAACTCAGAATCAACCTCAAGCCCCACGGACAAAGGTACTAACCATATCTCTCCTTTCCTGCTCTCCTTCATTCCTCCTTCTCTCCATCTCTCCTGTCCTTTAGCCCTCGTGCTCTGCATCTCTCCTCATCTTCCGTTCCTCCTTCTCTCCATCTCTCCTGTCCTTTAGCCCTTGTGCTCTGCATCTCTCCTCATCTTCCGTTCCTCCTTCTCTCCATCTCTCCTCTCCTTTAGCCCTCGTGCTCTGCATCTCTCCTCATCTTCCGTTCCTCCTTCTCTCCATCTCTCCTCTCCTTTAGCCCTCGTGCTCTGCATCTCTCATCTGCTTCATCTACCACTCTCCACTCTCCCCCACCCTGTTCTCTCTATCTCTCCTTATCTCCTTCAGCACTCCTTATCTCCAGATCTCTACCTCCTCAAGCTCTTGGTTCTCCATTTTTCCACATCAGCTGTATCTCTTCCTCTCTCCTCCCTTCAGTCCTCGTTCTTTCTAAATTCCCTTCCTCATTCTCTACCTCCATCTCTCCACCTCGTTTTCTCTCTGTCTTTCCTTCTTCAGGAATCTATCTTTCTCTCTGTTTCTCTGTGTCCCTTTCTTACACTCTCTCCCCCTCTTCGTCTGTCATTTTCTCTCTCTCTCTCTCTCCAACTCAATCTTTCTGCCCCTTTCATCAATGTTCAGCCTATCTCTCTCTCTCTGTATTTCTCAATTCTCTATATCCCTGTCTCTCTCTCTCTCTCTACATCTCTTTCTTTCTCTGTCCCTCTCTCTTTGTCCCCTGACCTGACACCTTCCGCCTCTATCTCTGTCACTGTCCTTCTCTCTCTCTCTCTCTCTCTCTCTATCTCTCTCTATCTCTCTCTCTTTCTCTCTGCTCCCCCCACCCCCGCTGTCATCATTTCTCTATCTCCGTCTCTGTCCCTGTATTTCTTTATCGCTCCCTGGCTTCCTTTACCTCCGTCCCCTTTCTCGCCCTCTCCTTTTCTGTTTCAATGCCTCTCTGTCTTGCTCTCCCATTCTCTGTATCTCCCTTTCTCTCTCCTCCATTCCTCTCTTTATATATCATTCTCTCTCTCTCTCTCTCTCTATAATCTGTATCTGTCTCTCTCAATTTCTCTCTCTGTTACTCCTTTTTTCTGTGTCTCCCTCTCTTTTTGCCCTTCTCTGTTCCTGTATCAGTCTCTCTGCCACTTCCCCCCCGCTCCAAACCCGAGTAACTCGTTCTGTTTCTCCCACCCTGACTGCACCAACAACTGTCTTTCTCTTTCAACCCCTCTTCATCCGTCTCTGTACCTCACTGACTCTGTCCCTGTTTCTGTGTGTCTCTGTGTCCCTCTCTTTCACCATCACTCTGACTCTGTCACATTCCCTCTCTCTTGCTCTCTCTTTCTGTTTGTCTCTCCCTTTTTCTCTCTGGCTTTCTCTTTCTCTCTCTCTCACACTCTCTCGGTCTCTCTGTTCCTATATCTCTGTTTCGCCATTTCCTTCTCTGTCCCTCTCATCTGTCACTACGTCTCTCTTTCTTGCTCTTTCTTTCTTTTTCTGTCTCTTTCTCTCAGCTTCTCTGATTTCTCTGTGTCATCTCTCTCTCTCTCTCTCTCTCTCTCTCTCTCTCTCTCTCTCTCTCTCTCTCTCTCTCCCTCTCTCCTGCTGTCTTTTTCTGTGTGTTTCTCTCCATTCCGATTACCCGCACTCTCTTCGTGTTCAATACCGTAAACAGATTCACTGACAGGGTGTCTGAGGACAGAGAAGTGAGCAACAGGAGAGAGATGGATAGAGAAAGGCGGTTGAGGTTGGGGGAGAGAGAGCAAGGGGTTTTTGGGTAGGACAGGGGGAGGCGAGGGGTAGATTAGGGTGAGAAGTGGGAAGAGAGAGAGAGGGAGGGATTAGGGTGAGGGGGGAAGAGAGAGAGATAGAAAGGGGTTTTGGGGAGGGAGAGAGAGAAAGGTTTGGGTGGGATGGGAGGAGAGAGAGAGAGAGAGAGAAAGGGATTAGGGCAAGAAGTTGGGGGGGGAAGAGAGAGAAAGGGGTTTGGGGGGAGGGAGAGATAGAGACAGAAGGGGGTTTCAGAGAGAGAGAGAGAGAGAGAGAGAGCGAAGAAACAGGGTCGTGGGGGAGCAAACGAAACAGTGAGAGGGTGATGATTTGAGGGGGAGAGAGAGAGAGAGGGAGAAAAGAGAGATTTTGGATGAGAGGGAAAGATGATTTTGGGAAAGGAGGGTGGTGTGGAGAGAGAGAGAACGAAGCAATGAGATGAGACCAGGTCTGTACCAGACAGAGAAGAGGAAGAGAGGGAGGGAGGGAGAGACAGAGAGAAGGGAAATCAGAAAAATGAGGAGAAACAGCAGAAATGTTGGATTTAGCATTGATGTTTTTTCATTGCTGCTTCCCTGTTGGAGGGTGGGGACAAGAAAACGTTAATGACCCCATGAGTAAGACCCAGTCAGTGGGAATGTCACAAATGACAGGTATATTATATCAGAGAGAGCTTATCTCCTCCCGCACAGTCGGAGGGTCAGTGCTGAGGGAGCGCTGCACTGTCGGAGGGTCAGTGCTGAGGGAGTGGGCACTGTCGGAGGGTCAGTGCTGAGGGAGTGGGCACTGTCGGAGGGTCAGTGCCGAGGGAGTGGGCACTGTCGGAGGGTCAGTGCTGAGGGAGTGGACACTGTTGGAGGGTCAGTGCTGAGGGAGCGCCGCACTGTCGGAGGGTCAGTGCTGAGGGAGCGCCGCACTGTCGGAGGGTCAGTGCCGAGGGAGCGCCGCACAGTCGGAGGGTCAGTGCCGAGGGAGCGCCGCACTGTCGGAGGGTCAGTGCCGAGGGAGCGGGCACTGTCGGAGGGTTAGTGCCGAGGGAGCGCCGCACTGTCGGAGGGTCAGTGCTGAGGGAGCGCTGCACTGTCGGAGGGTCAGTGCCGAGGGAGCGGGCACTGTCGGAGGGTCAGTGCTGAGGGAGCGCTGCACTGTCGGAGGGTCAGTGCCGAGGGAGCGGGCACTGTCGGAGGGTCAGTGCTGAGGGAGCGGGCACTGTCGGAGGGTCAGTGCCGAGGGAGCGGGCACTGTCGGAGGGTCAGTGCTGAGGGAGCGCCGCACAGTCAGAGGGTCAGTGCTGAGGGAGGGGGCACTGTCGGAGGGTCAGTGCCGAGGGAGCGGGCACTGTCGGAGGGTCAGTGCCGAGGGAGCGCCGCACTGTCGGAGGGTCAGTGCCGAGGGAGCGGGCACTGTCAGAGAGTCAGTACTGAGGGAGCGGGCACTGTCGGAGGGTCAGTGCTGAGGGAGCGCCGCACTGTCGGAGGGTCAGTGCCGAGGGAGCGGGCACTGTCGGAGGGTCAGTGCCGAGGGAGCGCCGCACAGTCAGAGGGTTAGTGCTGAGGGAGCGGGCACTGTCGGAGGGTCAGTGCTGAGGGAGTGGGCACTGTCAGAGAGTCAGTGCTGAGGGAGTGGGCACTGTCGGAGGGTCAGTGCTGAGGGAGCGGGCACTGTCGGAGGGTCAGTGCTGAGGGAGCGGGCACTGTCGGAGGGTCAGTGCTGAGGGAGCGCCGCACTGTCGGAGGGTCAGTGCTGAGGGAGCGGGCACTGTCGGAGGGTCAGTGCCGAGGGAGCGCCGCACAGTCAGAGGGTCAGTGCCGAGGGAGCGGGCACTGTCGGAGGGTCAGTGCCGAGGGAGCGCCGCACAGTCAGAGGGTCAGTGCCGAGGGAGGGGGCACTGTCGGAGGGGCAGAGATCACTGTGCGACAGTGCGTGCAGTGTTCGGACTATGTGCCTTATTTCTGTTTGCCTGTTTCTGTCTCTTTGTGCAGACCCTCTCTCCCAGCTGACCCAATCCAGCATTGACCACGCAGTAATCGGTGGCATTGTGGCTGTCATTGTGTTCATCGTGCTCTGTCTCTTGATCATCATGATCCGCTATCTGATTCGACACAAGGGTGAGTCTCAAATCCCTGCCATTGTCTGCACTTTGCAGACTCCTTTCCAAATCTGCTGCTCCCTCCTTCATTCCTTCCCAATCATTCCCAGGTCTCCATGTACCAATTCCTTCTGCACAATCTCCCTTTGGGAGCCACTGTTATCAAACGCAAAGCGGTCTCCCTGTGTCTGATCCCAAGTTTCCCTCATTGCCCACCTCTGATATTTTCCTCCCCCTGACCTGGCACTATACCACTCTCCTGCATCACCAATAAGAGGCAGTCTAACTCCTGTCCCTTGACATTCAATGGTGTTCCCATCACTGAACCCCCCCCACGATCAACATCCTGGGGGTTACCATTGACCAGAAACTCCACTGGACCCACCACATGAACACAGCGGCTACAAGAGCAGGTCAGAGGCTGGGAATCCTGCAGCGAGTAACTCCCGTCCTGTCTCCCCCCAAATCCTGTCCCACCATCTACAAGGCACAAGGCAGGAGTGGGATGGGATACTCCCCACTTGGCCCTGGATGGGGGCAGCCCCAACAACACTCAAGAAGCTTGACACCATCCAGGACAAAGCAGCCCCCGCTCGATTGGCACCACATCTACAAATACTCCCTCCGCCCCTCCCGACGCTCAGTCACGGCAGTGTGTACCATCTACAAGACGCTCTGCAGAGATTCACCAAAGATCCTCAGGCAGCACCTTCCAAATTCCACGACCCACTTCCATCCAGAAGGACAAGGGGCAGCAGGTACATGGGACCCCCACCCCCTGCACATTCCCCTCCGAGACCCTCCCCATCCCGACTTGGAAATATATCCCTGTACCTTCAGTGTCGCTGCGTCAGAATCCCTGGAATTCCCAGGACTCCATCACAGCTACATCGCCCCCCGCTCACACCAGGTTCTGTTCAACCATCAAATTCAGTGCTCACGACTGAGATCACCTCCCCAATAAACAAAGCCTTCGACTTTAACATTCACATCTGACATTACAGATCTCTGTACTGAATCCTAGTGCCCATGTTACTGTAACCCCCTCCGGCCCCTACACCCCCTCCCTATCTCTGTAACCCCCTCCGGCCCCTACACCCCCTCCCTATCTCTGTAACCCCCTCCAACCCCTACACCCCCTCCTATCTCTGTAACCCCCCCCAGCCCCTACACCCCCTCCCTATCTCTGTAACCCCCTCCAGCCCCTACACCCCCTCCCTATCTCTGTAACCCCCTCCAGCCCCTACACCCCTCCCTATCTCTGTAACCCCCTCCAGCCCCTACACCCCCTCCCTATCTCTGTAACCCCCTCCAGCCCCTACACCCCCTCCCTATCTCTGTAACCCCCTCCGGCCCCTACACCCCCTCCCTATCTCTGTAACCCCCTCCATCCTGTTCCTCCAGTCAATACCTTCACATATCTGTGCCCTGAGCTCGGGGATGCCCTCCCTGTCGCTACCCTCCCTCTCTCCATTGTTGCCCTCGTTCTCTCCCTCTCCACCCTCCGAGAAGACTCTCTGTCTTAGCATTTCCTGCTTGACGAAGCAGTTGGTGGGATGAGAGATAATGGGAACTGCAGATGCTGGAGATTCCAAGATAATAAAATGTGAGGCTGGATGAACACAGCAGGCCCAGCAGCATCTCAGGAGCACAAAAGCTGACGTTTCAGGTCTAGACCCTCACAAAAGCTGATGTTTCATCAGATGAAGGGTCTAGGCCCGAAACGTCAGCTTTTGTGCTCCTGAGATGCTGCTTGTCCTGCTGTGTTCATCCAGCCTCACATTTTATTATCTTAGTTGGTGGGATGACCCTGATTGCTCATGCTGTCACCCTGCGTTGGGTTTTGGTTTGGGACTGGTCGGGAGGAGTTTATTCCCGTCCAACTCAAGGCGCTACATATACACAGCCCCTTCACAAGGCAAGTGGGGCCACAGCAAACAGGCCATTTCCATTGACCACTTTCAGAGTGTCTCCTTTCTCTCTCTCACACACACACACTCACACACACTCACACACACTCACACTCACACACACTCACACACACTCACACACACTCACACACACACTCACACACACACACACACACACACTCACACACACTCACACACACACACACACACTCACACAGACACACACACACTCACACACAGACACACACACACACACTGACACACACACACACACTGACACACACACACACACAGACACACATACACACGGACACACACATGGACACACACGGACACACACGGACACACACGGACACACACGGACACACGGACACCCACACACGGACACACACACACACACACACACGGACACACACGGACACACACGGACACCCACACACGGACACACACACACACACGGACACACACACACACACACGGACACACACACACACGGACACACACACACGCGGACACACACACGCGGACACACACACGCGGACACACACACACACACACGCGGACACACACACACGCGGACACACACACGGAGAGACACACACACACAGACACAGACACAGACAGACACACACAGACAGACACACACAGACACACACAGACACACACAGACACACACAGACACACACAGACACACACACACACACACAGACACACACACTCACTCTTGCTCTCTCTGTCTGTCTCTATCTCTCTCTCTCTCTCTCTTCCTCTCCGGCAGGAACCTACCTCACGCACGAAGCAAAGGGATCAGACGGCGCTCTGGACGCAGATACAGCCATTATTAATGCGGAGGTCGGTCACTCAAGCTCAGAGGAGAAGAAAGAATATTTCATTTAGAGGGGCTGAGTGGCCTCCAGCAGGAGTGAGGGTGGAGGGGACGCAGTGCGGGTTAGGCATGGTGGGGGTCAGGGTTGGGGGGATGCGGGGAGGGAATCATGAGAGAGAGGTGCCTGGCCCGAACACTGCCCCCTTTCCACCTCCTCCTGCGGGAGTGAACAGCAAGATCCCACTGAAGACCTGCTTGATACCACAGCTCGCTAAGCCTGCTCCCCCCTGCCCCCTTCCCCCGCCCCTGTTTCTCCCCCGGCTTCGAGACTATTCTCCATTTCTCCCGGTGAACATACAGCATTGACCTCCCTTGACCCCAGCCCCACACTCCAAACAATATCGCTAGGATGGCCGTTGACCAAGATGGACGGAACAGAGGTTGGGCCCCGGTCTACCTTGGGCCGGGGGGGTGGAGGGGGGCGTTGGGGGATTGGCCCATTGATCGATCGGGCCTCCCTCCACAAAAGCCCTGCCCGCGCCCCCCGCCCACCCCACCCAATCCCCAATTTACCTCCCTGTCCCTTTCACTGCCCCAACTCCAAAATTCACTTTAGACCAATGAGAGAGAGAGCAATGGGACGGGGTTGGGGGTGTCGGGGTCGGGGGGGGGGGGTGCAGTGTAGCGGGAGCTTTACTCTGTTTCTAAACCCGTGCTGTCCCTATCTTGGGAATGTTTGATGGGGGGACAGTGTAGAGGGAGTTTTACTCTGTATCTAACCCCGTGCTGTCCCTGTCCCTAGGAGTGTTTGATGGGGGACAGTGTAGAGGGAGCTTTACTCTGCATCTAACCCCGTGCTGTCCCTGTCCCTCTGTCCCTGGGAGTGTTTGATGGGTGGACAGTGTAGAGGGAGCTTTACTCTGTACCCAACCCTGTGCTGTCCCTGTCCTGGGAGTGTATCTAACAAGCTCCACCCCTCACTATGGAGAGAGTGTTCAGGAACATACCCTGCCCCTCCCCAAACCCCCGAACTCCCGCACTCCCTCCGTTGTAAATATGAAAACTGTGTTTCTGGTTTTTCCTGTCTGTGGAGTGTCTATCTGAGTTGTATAAAATTATCTGTGTCTGTTTTCTGGATGATCGGGGTATTCCAAGCGATTGGGGGGTGGGGGGTGTGGTTGGGGGAGGGAGAGGGGGAGGGGGGGATGTTTTGTGGGTGTGGGTGGCATGAGTTTGGGGATGGGGAGGTGGGGGGGGGGGGTCGTTGAGCGGGCGTGTGTGTGTGTGTGTGTGGAGTGGTCCCGGGAGGGGGTTGGGTGGGGTGGGGGCGGGTTGCGTGAGAGAGGGTGGGGCTGGTTAGGTACGTCGCGCGCTTTCTCAGCCCCTTGGATGTTACCGCGAGGATCGTCTGGCTTTTCCCATCCGTTCACCCCCACCCACCACACCCACCACCCCCGACCAAACCCCAGGCGGAGACCCCTCTGCTTGGAGACGGGCCAAGATGGCCGCCAAGCTCAGCAAAAAAGCTGTCCCGCTGTTGGCTGTTTTCCCCAGCCTTGCCCCAAGCCTAACCAAGAGCCACCATTGGGCCAACAAGAGACAGAGATTACCTGAACGCGCCCATGATCTGCAAGATTCGATTTGATTTAATTGGCTGGAATGATGTATACAGTATATAAATATATATAAGATATAAATATTAATACTAAGTTGGTGTCTACATGTGTCTTGTTCAGAAAGCGGCACTGTGTTGCTCATGCCTGCATTGTGTTCGGTGTTACCATGGGTTCTTGTACTGTCCCTACCTTCTCCGCTCAGGAACCGGCTCACCCACTGGGTGGAGTCACGGCTTTTCCAAAAGTTTTGGAGTTTTATATTTTAAACAACTAAGTGTCAAACTGAAGGCGAAAACGAAAGTGTTTTATCATCAGGCTCTTCGTTCTGTCAGGTATCGGTGCGATGGCGGTACTACAGGAGAGGCCTACTGACTCAGGCCTCGCGCGACCCATCAGAGCAAGGGCTGCGATCCAGGAGTCCACGGCATTCACCCCGCAACCTCCTCCCCCCACCCCTTTTCTCTGTCTTGCCTTGGAGTGCAGGCTACTGGGCCTACTTCAAGGCTTGGGCCTGGCTGCTCACAGAAGGCCCAACTGACGTCAAGAAAATGTGGGATATGGTTGTGAATAGGACTGTGCCTCAAGATGGAGGATGGCCGGTGCTGGCAAATGAGACAACTCAGCTGTAGCTCAGGCTCCAACCGTGGGTTAGGCCCAAATTGTAACATTCTCAACTGTCATCATTGGGAATCCGTTTTGCTGAGGATGTTCACATTCCCCCTGAGCACTTGACAATTACACTCCTCTTTTGTGTCTCCCTTTCACAACAACCTCGACATCTCACTTCGTGTCCCTTCCTCCCTCTCTCCAGTCGATATCTCGCCCATCTTGATCTTGTGGCCTTCGCCCTTTCTCTACCTCCCTCCATGACTCAATGTCTGTCTCTCCCACTCTACTGCCATCAGCCTCCCTAGCCGCTCCCACAATCAACATCATTGGCCTGGATTCCTCACCCTCCCATCACGGGGGAGCATCACACTGTTGAGGGTCAGTGCTGAGGGAGCGCCGCACTGTCGGAGGGTCAGTGCTGAGGGAGCGCCGCACTGTCGGAGGGTCAGTGCTGAGGGAGTGGGCACTGTCAGGGTCAGTGCTGAGGGAGCAGGCACTGTCGGAGGGTCAGTACTAAGGGAGTGGGCACCTTCGGAGGGTCAGTGCTGAGGGAGTGGGCACTGTCGGAGGGTCAGTGCTGAGGGAGCGCCACACTGTCGGAGGGTCAGTGCTGAGGGAGCGCCGCACTGTCGGAGGGTCAGTGCTGAGGGAGCGCCGCAGTGTCGGAGGGTCAGTGCTGAGGGAGCGCCGCACTATTGGAGGGTCAGTGCTGAGGGAGTGCGCACTATCGGAGGGTCAGTGCTGAGGGAGCGGGCACTATCGGAGGGTCAGTGCTGAGGGAGCGGGCACTGTCGGAGGGTCAGTGCTGAGGGAGTGTGCACTGTCGGAGGGTCAGTGCTGAGGGAGCGGGCACTGTCGG
Organism: Stegostoma tigrinum; assembly: GCF_030684315.1. Classification (NCBI taxonomy): domain Eukaryota; kingdom Metazoa; phylum Chordata; class Chondrichthyes; order Orectolobiformes; family Stegostomatidae; genus Stegostoma; species Stegostoma tigrinum. Next base: position 10,212,040 of record NC_081399.1, on the reverse strand, counting down.
AGGGTCAATGCTGAGGGAGTGGGCACTGTCGGAGGGTCAGTGCTGAGGGAGCGCCGCACTGAAGGAGGGTCAGTGCTGAGGGAGCGCCACACTGTCAGAGGGTCAGTGCTGAGGAAGTGCGCACTATCGGAGGGTCAGTGCTGAGGGAGCGGGCACTGTCGGAGGGTCAGTGCTGAGGGAGCACCGTAGTATCGGAGGGTCAGTGCTGAGGGAGTGCGCACTATCGGAGGGTCAGTACTGAGGGAGCGCCGCACTGTGGGAGGGTCAGTGCCGAGGGAGCGCCGCACTGTCAGAGGGTCAGTGCTGAGGGAGTGGGCACTGTCAGAGGGTCAGTGCTGAGGGAGTGCGCACTATCGGAGGGTCAGTGCTGAGGGAGCGCCGCACTGTGGGAGGGTCAGTGCTGAGGGAGCGTCGCACTGTCAGAGGGTCAGTGCTGAGGGAGTGGGCACTGTCGGAGGGTCAGTGCTGAGGGAGCGGGCACTGTCGGAGGGTCAGTGCTGAGGGAGTGCCGCACTATCAGAGGGTCAGTGCTGAGGGAGCGGGCACTGTGGGAGGGTCAGTGCTGAGGGAGTGGGCACTGTCGGAGGGTCAGTGCTGAGGGAGCGGGCACTGTCGGAGGGTCAGTGCTGAGGGAGTGCCGCACTATCAGAGGGTCAGTGCTGAGGGAGCGGGCACTGTCGGAGGGTCAGTGCTGAAGGAGCAGGCACTGTCAGAGGGTCAGTGCTGAGGGAGTGGGCACTGTCGGACGGTCAGTGCTGAGGGAGCGGGCACTGTCGGAGGGTCAGTGCTGAGGGAGTGCCGCACTATCAGAGGGTCAGTGCTGAGGGAGCGGGCACTGTCGGAGGGTCAGTGCTGAGGGAGCGGGCACTGTCGGAGGGTCAGTGCTGAGGGAGTGCCGCACTATCAGAGGGTCAGTGCTGAGGGAGCGGGCACTGTGGGAGGGTCAGTGCTGAGGGAGTGGGCACTATCAGAGGGTCAGTGCTGAGGGAGTGGGCACTGTCGGACGGTCAGTGCTGAGGGAGTGCTGCGCTGTCGGGGAGGGTCTGTACAGATCCGTGTGATTGTACCGTCATATGTGAAACAGATAACCAGCTTGATAGATTCTGGTTGTGATTTGGCTAAAGTGACGGTCTATCACTGGGGTGTGTTCCCGTGAGCCTGTCAACTTTCGCTGATAGCAGAGCAGAAGTTTATCACAGGAAAGAAGAAAAAGAAGACAGGCTAAGTGCAGAGGACAGGGTGTTCTGAAAATGCACACACAGGGAAACAATATTTCATCTCTTTTCTCGAACACACTCTGTCTCAGACGTTTATCTCTCATCTCAGGTCTTAACAACTTGTTTCTTCGTCTCCTTCCACACTGTGGACCTTGGAGAGAATTCAATGATCGCTTTCCAAATGATATACTTTGAGCTTTTTGCAAATCTGAACATAAACTTTCTCGGTTCTGATAACCTGGAGATTTTTGAACCAATCTCTCTGGGTTTAGAAGCTTCACGACCTAAATGCTTTAAACTGAGCAGTCTCGCTCCCTGAGGCGCCCTGAGCCCCTGCAACTACTTTCTTCTGAACTGAAGAATAAAAGATATTTATAATCCTACACTGAATCTGGAACAAAAGCCAATAGTTTACCTCTCATAAACCCCGCAGCATCAACACCTCAGCACTGGTATGGTGGTACTGTTGCTGGACTAGTGACCCAATGTCACGGGGAACTGAGTTTGATGTGCCAGAGGACAGACTTTCAATTCAGCGAAAATTAATAAACCGAATGTTTGCCCATCGTTGTTAGTAACTCATCCAGCTCACTCATGTCCTTCAGGGAAGGAAATCATGTCACAGCTTCGTAGAGCTTTACAGCAGAGAAACAGGCCCTTCGGCCCAACCCGTCCGTGCTGCCCAGTTTTCACAATTTAATCCAGTCCCGTTTGCCTGTGTTTGGTCCCTGTCCCTCTGTACCCATCCCATTCCATGTACCTGTCTAAATGCTTCTTCAATGAGAAAATGCCTCTCGCTTCCACCGCTTTCTCTGACAACCCGTTCCAGACACTCCCCACCCTCTGTGTGAAAAAAACTGTCCCCTCTGGACCCTTTTGTATCTCTCCCGTCTCACCTTAATCCTGTGCCCTCTAGTTTTAGACTCCCCTTCCCCCGGGTAAAGCTGTTGTCTGTCTATATCACATGCAACTCTCATGATTTTACAGACCTTTGTAAGGTCACCCCAAAGTCTCCAACGCGCCAGGGTAAAAAGTCCCAGCCTATCCAGCTCCTCCTTATAACTCAAACCCTCCAGTCCAGGAAGCATCCCAGTAAATCTTTTCTGAACTCTTTCTAGTTTAATAATATCCTTTCTACAGTGGGGCTACCAGAACCGCGCACAGTTCTCCAAATGCAGCCTCACGAAGGCCTTGTACAGCTATAATAAGGCGTCCCAACTCCTATCCTCAATGCTCTGACTGATGAAGCTATCTTAACCGCCCTGTCTACCTGTGACCCCACTTTCAAGGAACTGTGAGCCTCTACCCCTCGCTATCTTTGTTCTATAACACTCCCCAGGGGCCCTATCATTGGCTGTGTAACTCATTCACTGGTCTGAACGACCAAAATTCAACATCTTGCATTTATCCAGATTAACCTCCGTCTGCCGTGTCCACAGCCCACTGGCCCAGTTGACCAAGATCTGGCTGTATTCCCAGATAACCTCCTTCCCTGTCCACTATATCACCAAGTTTGGTGACATCAGCAAACTTACTAACCATACCCTCCTAAATTCTCATCTGCACCTGGCCTACTGCAGACCCACAGCGATATGGGCACCTCTCGGATGCCCTCTGTAATATCCCAGCAAGCCTCTCAGTTGTACCACTCACCGCAAAGTCTAATAAAGGAAGTGAAACTGGGTGGATCAGCTGGCGTCGAGCTCAGCACTAGAAAAGTCCATGGCAGAAACCTGCCTGCTGACCCTACAAACCCCTGCAGGGGGTTAGTGCCACCATCGGGAGAGCTGTCTCACAGACTCGCCTCAAAACAGCCTGGCACAGCCTCGCAGTATCATTGCCTCACAGGCCGTGTCCCAGACACAATCATCTCTGTCCCTGGATATGTCCTGTCCCACCGGCAGGGCAGAACCAGCGGGGCGGGGGGGGGGGCGCGCACAGTGGGATACAGTCAGGAGGGAGTTGCTCTGGGAGCCCTCAACCTTGACCCCGAACCCCATGAAGTCTCGTGGCTTCAGGTTAAACATGGGCAAGGAAACCTCCTGCTGGTTACCACGTCCCGGCCTCCCTCCGCTGGTGGGTCAGTCTCTCCTCCATGTTGAACAGCACTTAGAGGCAGCGCTGAGGGTGGCTCGGACACAGAATGTACCCTGGGTGGGGGATTTCAGTGCCCCCCCACCAAGAGTGGCTCGGCAGCAGGATTACTGATCGAGCTGGCCGGGCCCTAAAGGACAGAGCTGCGAGACTGGGTCTGTGGCAGGTGGTGAGGGAACCAACAAGAGGGAAAAACATACTTGACCCCGTCCTTACCAACCTACCAGCTGCAGGAGCATCTGTCCAGGGCAGTATCGGTAAGAGTGACCATCGCACGGTGCTCGTGGAGACAGAGTCCCGCCTTCGCATTGAGAACAGCCTCCATCCTGTTGTGTGGCACTATCACCGTGCTCAATGGGACAGACTGCACACAGATCGAGCAACATCGACCGGGCGTCCATGAGGCGCTGTGGGCCACCAACAGCAGCAGGATTGTACAGCAACACGATCTGTAACCTCACGCCCGTCATATCCCCCACTCAACCATCACCGTCAGGCCAGGGGATCAACCCTGGTTCAATGGAGGGTGCAGGAGGGCGTGCCAGGGGCAACACCAGGAATACCTGAAGGGGAGATATCAATACACTCTCCGGAACCCTCCACCTGAAGGGACATTGTGGGTCAACCCACAGCACACAGACTGCAGCGGTTCAAGGAAGAAGCCCATCCCCAAACCTTCTCAAGGGACAACAGAAGCTGGAAGTGCACGTAATCTCAACACTGACTGAATTGTAAAAAGCAGGTAAAGTTATCAAATAGAGCTGCTTGCGTGTCGAATAACATGAACAGCAAGTGATCAACACAGCGAAGCAATTCACAACCAAACCACTCATACAACAGGGTCCCCGCTTCACTGTTTAAACAGGGTCCCTGACAGAGAGAGAGAGAGCGAGAGTCCCTCTTTAAGCAGGGTCCCTGACGGAGATAGCCCCTCGCGGAACAGGGGATTTGAGTTTTGGCTACAGGCGGAGACTAGGCCTCAGGCTTTATGTCTGACGCTGCCCTCCCCACCCTGTCCCAACCTCCTGGCATGTCTCTGTCAGGAGGCTGCCCATCCCAGATGGGGGTGGGGAGGTGTTGTGGGTGAACCCGAGGTGGGCAGCGGGGGAGGGGACGGGGCGCAGACGCGCCGTTACAGAGCATGAGCCCAGAGCCTGAACGGGCCTAACGTCTCCCATGGCAACGAGGCCTAGTCAGCGTCCTCAGGCCCCTCCTTCCCATTGATGCCGGGGTTGGATTTGTGTCGGGTGGGAGGGACGGAGAGGAAGAGTTCTTTGGACCATTGTTCCAGAGACTGGGAATGTGATTCCCTTGTTGAACGGGGCGAGAGGGAGAGGCGGGCAGAGATCAGATTTCAACAGCACCTGCATTGGCAGCAGGAATGGAGTTGGCTTCTCGCTCACAGAGCACCTAAATCTCATCCGTTACCCAGTGGACACCAGCGGGCTGGGGGTGGCCTGTGGCGAAGACCTGAGAGAGAGGGAGGGAGGGAGGGAGACGAAGGAGAGGAGGAGCCCATAACAGGGGCAGAGAGTTGTCGGGAGGGTGAGAGAGTGAGCGTGACGGGGAGGTGTCCTGTGTCCTCCAGGTAACTGGGGAGTTACGAGTTAACAACAGCAACAGTTAGTTGGTGTTTGCAGAGAGAGAGAGAGAAAGCAAGAGAGAGAGAGAGAGAAGGAGATAGGGAAATAGAGAGAGAGAGATAGAAGGGCTGAGGGAGACAGGGAGAGAGGGGCTGAGGGGATCAGAGAGAGAGGGAGAGAGAAAGAGAAAGGAGACAGAGAAATAGAGAGAGAGGCGCTGAGGGAGACAGGGCGAGAGGGGCTGAGGGAATCAGAGCGAGGGAGGGAGAGAAAAGAGACGGAGAAATAGAGAGAGGGGCTGAGGGAATTGGACAGAGAGAGAAAGAGAAAGGAGAGGGAGAAATAGTGAGAGGGGCTGAGGGAATTAGACAAACAAGAGGGAGAGAGAGAGATTTAGGGGGAAAAGTTTGAGAGTAAGTCAGAGAAAGAAAAGGAGTGAGAGGGAGGGAGATACAGAGAAACGGGAACAGAAAGCACAAGTGAGGGACAGAGAGAGTGCGGAAAAACAGAGGGTTTTATTCTGAACCAGTTCAGAGGGATCAGAGGGGTCAGGGATCGGAGGGGTCAGGGATCGGAGGGGTCAGGGATCGGAGGGGTCAGGGATCGGAGGGGTCAGGGATCGGAGGGGTCAGGGATCGGAGGGGTCAGGGATCGGAGGGGTCAGGGATCGGAGGGGTCAGGGATCGGAGGGGTCAGGGATTGGAGGGGTCAGGGATCAGAGGGGTCAGGGATCTGAGGGGTCAGAAGTGTCAGGGATTGGAGGGGTTCAGGGGTCAGAAGGGTCAAGAGTTGGAAGGGTCGGGGATCAGAGGGGTCAGGGGGTTCAGGGATCGGAGTGGTCTGGGGTTCAGGGATCAAAGAGGTCAGGGATCGGAGGGGTCGGGGGTTCAGGGATCAGAGGAGTCAGGGATCGGAAGGGTCAAGGATCAGAGGGTTTGGGTGTTCAGGGATCAGAGGGGTCGGGGGTTCAGGGATCGGAGGGGTCAACGGGGTCAGGGATCGGAGGGGTCAGGGGTTCAGGGATCTGAGGGGTCAGGGGTTTCAGGAATTGGAGGGGTCGGGGGTTGGATGGGTCAAGTGATCATTGGAGAGGTGAAGGAAATCGGAGAGTTCCTGGCTAGAAGGGTCAGGGGTCAGAGGATTTGGGTTTATTGTGGGCTGGAGGTTGGAGAGCACAGGGCAGCGACACTCTGAGACAGGGAATCCCAGCCAAGTTTGTCAAGTTAGCCTCTCACTGGGTCACTGTGAGATGGAGGCTCTGAAATGGCAGCCACTATGGGATCCTGCTGTGCTGCTCTACCGCTGACTCAGCTGTGCAATTAGCACATCCCTACGTGCTCCAGGCTATGTGGCTCGGCTGTCTCCATAACCTCCTGCTGGCAGTGGCCTGGACCCTTATCGTCTCCTCCACAGGTAAGAGGCAACTAGTCACCAGGACTGGCTAACACCCCCCCAACCCCCAACCCCATCTCTCTCTCTCTCTTTGTCTGTCTGTCTGTCTGTCTCTCTTTCTCTCTCTATCTGTCTCTGTGTCTCTCTCTTTGTCTGTCTCTCTCTCTCTCTCTCTCTATCTGTCTCTGTGTCTCTCTCTTTGTCTGTCTCTCTGTCTCTCAGTGTCTCTCTCCATCTGTCTCTCCCTGTCTCTGTGTCTCTCTCTCTGTCTCTCAGTGTCTCTCTCTCTCTCTGTCTGTCTCTCATTGTATCTGTCCATCTCTCTCTCTCTCCCTGTCTCTGTGTCTCTCTCTTTGTCTGTATCTCTGTCTCTGTCTCTCAGTGTCTCTGTCCATCTCTCTTTCTGTCCCTCTCTCTCTATCTCTCTCTCTCTGCCTATATCTGTCTCTCTCTCCCTTTATCTCTCTCTCTTCAGTTTCTCTCTCTCTTGGTCTGTCTGTCTCACTCTCTGTCTCTCTCTCTCTCATTCTGTTCTCTCTCTCTCTCTCTCTCTGTTTCCCCTTGTCTCTATTCATCTCTCTCTCTTTCTGCCTCTATCTTTCTCTTTATCCTTCTCTCTCTCTCTCTCTCTCTCTCTCTCTGTCTTTTCAGTCTCTCCCTATATCTCTGTCTGTCTGTCTCTCTCTCTCTATCACTTTCGGACACATTCCTGTTGAATCAGGTTCCCCTCCCCCCGAGCCCACTCAGCCCCCAGGTCACAGCCGCTTGAAACTTCTCTCCCACCACCCCACCCCCCAGCTTCCCCATCTCCTCCCAACTCTCTCTCCCCAATCTGTGTCCCTCTGCTTCCCGACCTTCCCTGGTTTCTCCCCGCCTTCCCCCTTTTCCTCGATTGCCTGCCCATTTCTTTAGCCTCCTCCTGTCGCTGTCACTGCCACCCCCAACCCCACCCCACTGCTGATCCTGGGTCACCAGCCATCCCAGCGTTGTGCAAACGTTCCGAAAGATCAAATCGGAGCGTCGAGGATGCTGAAGACCTTTAGGAGCAGAATTAGGCCATTCGGTCCATTGAGCCTGTTCTGACATCTGACCATGGCTGACATGCTTCTCAAGCCTGTTCTCCTGCCTTCTCCACATCATCCTTGATCTCCTTACTGATCGAGAACCTATCTTATCTCTGTCTTGCGTAGAATCAGTGACTTGGATGGAGACGCAGAGAGAGAGATTAAGAGAGAATGAGACACATAGTGATACGGAGAGAGTGAGAAAGACACAGAGATGGAACACAGATAGAGAGACAGAAAGAGAGAATGAGAGCGATGGAGATGCCTCTGTCCTGAAGAAATTCCTCCTCGTCTCAGTTCGGAAAGGGTGGCCCCCTCACTCTGAGGCTGTGACTAGTCTCTCCTCCTGGTGGAAACACCTTCTCCACTCCCACTATATCCAAACCCCTCAGTATCCTGTAGTTAGAACGCTACACTTCCTTCTAAACACGATTGAGTATAGACCCCCCTGATATGACAAGCCCTTCATCTACAGGATCCTTTGTGTAAACCTCCTCTGGTCACCACACCCGCCACCCTGGCTCACCCCATCCCACCTCCTCCAAGACCACCACATCCTTACATAGAGCTGGAACTGCTCACAATGATCCAAGTGCAGAGAGAGAGAGAGAAAAGAACACAAGTTAAGTCTTCAAGCCCGACAAAGACTCCTTCAAAATTCCTTCTCATCTGATAGAATTCACACTGAACTTGAAATGTTAGCTCTGCTCTGACCCATGTGGGTTAAAATGAACTGTAACACACACACACACACACACACAGACACACACACACGCGCAGAGGCACTCACACAGACACACACGCACACACACACATTCACACACACTCACAGACACACACACACACACACACACACACACACTCACAGACACACACACACACACACACACGCAGAGGCACTCACACAGACACACGCACACACACACACAGACACACATTCACACACACAGACACACACACACACACACACACTCACAGACACACACACACACACACACACACTCACAGACACACACACACACTCACAAACCCCCACACGCAGAGGCACTCACACAGACACACACACACACACACACACCCCTGGCTGACCTCTCTGCAAGCTCAGCTTCAATCTGAATAAACAGACCGTTCGCTGCCAAATCTCCACTTTTTAATGTCCCTCAGGCGATGTAATATCCAGCCTGTCCTCTCACTCGCTCATCAGTTTCTGCTGGAATTTTTCTGACAGTCGGTAAACAAACCCTTTCAGAGAGATGGACAGAAAATATCGTGAGTGCTGACTAAGTGAGAGAATGAAATCGGGCGGGGGGGGTAGAGTAGAGACAGAGAGGGAGCCACTCAGAGAGACAGAGAGAGAATGAGAGACTTGGAGACGCAGAGAGAGACAGAGAGAATGGGAGACATGGCGATACGGAGAGTGAGAGAGACACCGAGAGTGAGAAAGATGGAATACGAATAGAGAGGCAGAAAGAGAATGAGAGAGATAGCGTTGCGGAGAGAAAGAGAGAATGAGAGATGGTGATGCAGAGAGAGAGAGAGAATGAGAAATGGAGAACCAGAGAAAGAGAGAATGAGAGAGATGGAGATGCAGAGAGAGAGAGGTGGAAATGCAGAGAGAGAGAGAGAGAGAGAATGAGCTAGATGAAGATGCAAAGAGAGAGAGAATGAGAGAGATGGAGATGCAGAGAGAGAGAGGTGGAAATGCAGAGGGAGAGAGAGAGAGAGAGAGAATGAGCTAGATGAAGATGCAAAGAGAGAGGGAATGAGAGAGATGGAGATGCAGAGAGACAGAGATGGAAATGCAGAGAGAGATAGAATGAGAGAGATGGAGAGGCAGAGAGAGAATGAGAGATGGAGATGCACAGAGAGAGACAGATGAGATGCAGAGAGAGAGAATGAGAGAGGTGGAAATGCAGAGAGAGAGAGAGAGAGAGATGAAGAGAGATGGAGGCGCAGAGAGGGAGAGAATGAGAGAGAAAGAGATGCAGAGAGAGAGAGAATGAGAGAGATGGAGATGCAGAGAAAGAGAGAGAATGAGAGATGGAGATGCAGAGAGAGAGAGAGAGATAGACAATAGACGACAGGTGCAGGAGTAGGCCATTCGGCCCTTCGAGCCAGCACCACCATTCATTATGATCATGGCTGATCATCCACAATCAGTATCCTGTTCCTGCCTTATCCCCATAACCCTTGATGCCACTATCTTTAACAGGTCTGTCTATCTCTTTCTTGAAAGTATCCAGAGACTTGGCCTCCACTGCCGTCTGGGGCAGAGCATTCCCTATATCCACCACTCTCTGGGTGAAGAAGTTTTTCCTCAACTCTGTTCTAAATGGCCTACCCCTTATTTTTAAACAGTGTCCTCTGGTTCTGGACTCCCCCATCAGCGGAAAATGCCTCCTGCCTCCAGAGTGTCCAATCCCTTAATAATCTTATACGCCTCAATCAGGTCCCCTCTCATCCTCCTAAACTCAAGTGTATACAAGCCCAGTCGCTCCAATCTTTCAACATATGATAGTACCGCCATTCCGGGAATTGACCTCGTGAACCTACGCTGCACTCCCTCAATAGCAAGAATGTCCTTCCTCAAATTTGGAGACCAAAACTGCACACAATATTCCAGGTGCAGTCTCACTAGGGCCCTGTACAGCTGCAGAAGGACCTCTTTGCTCCTATACTCAATTCCTCTTGTTATGAAGGCCAGCATGCCATTAGCTTTCTTCACTGCCTGTTGTGCCTGCATGCTTGCTTTCATTGACTGATGTACAAGAACACCTAGATCTTGTTGTACTTCCCCTTTACCTAACTTGCCTCCACTGAGATAGTAATCTGCCTTCCTGTTCTTGCCACCAAAGTGGATAACCACACATTTATCCACATTAAACTGTATCTGCCATGCATCCGTCCATTCACCGAGCCTGTCCAAGTCACCCTGTATTCTAATAACATCCTCCTCACATTTCACACTGTCACCCAGCTTAGTGTCATCAGCAAATTTGCTAATATTACTTTTAATGCCTTCGTCTATATCATTAATGTATATCGTAAACAGCTGCCGTCCCAGCACCAAACTTTGTTGCACCCCATTGGTCACTGCCTGCCATTCCGAAAGGGACCCGTTTATCACTACTCTCTGCTTCCTGTCAACCAGCCAATTTTCAATCCAAGCCAGTATTTTGCCCCCAATACCATGTGCCCTAATTTTGCTCACTAATCTCCTCTGTGGGACTTTATCAAAGGCTTTCTGAAAGTCCAGGTATACTACATCCACTGGCTCTCCCTTGTCCATCTTCATAGATATATCCCCAAAAAATTCCAGAAGATTAGTCAAGCACGATTTCCCCTTCGTAAATCCATGCTGACTCTGACCTATCCTGTTACTGCTATCCAAATGATTGGTAATTTCATCTTTTATAATTGACTCCAGCATCTTTCCCGCCATTGACGTCAGGCTAACCGGTCTATCATTCTCTGAGAGAGGTGGAGATGCAGAGAGAGAGAGAATGAGAGATGGAGATGCAGAGAGAGAGAGAATGAGAGATGGAGATGCAGAGACAGAGAGAGAGAATGACAGAGCTGGAGATGCAGAGAGAGAGAGGCACACACAGATAAAGAATAAGACAGATGGACATCAAAGGGAGAGGGAAACTCTAAGGTAGAGATAGATAGTGTGTGAGGTAGAGAAGTAAAATAAGCACAGAAAAGACAGGGAGAGATGGGGAGAGACAGAACGAGAAAGAGAGACAGGAATAGAGACAGATGCACAGAACGCATGAGAGAGATAATAAGGCTGACAGCAAACAGAGAGAGACAGAAAGAGAGACCAGAGTTCACAAGAAAGAAAGGCACAGAGACACAGAGAGAGAAAAATGGAGACAGAGAGAGGGAGACAGTGTAAAAGACAGTGAGGCAGTGTGTGTGAGAGACAGGGAGAAAGCGAGGGATGCATTTTGTCTGGAGACGATTGCTGCACTCTGTCACACAGAGCTACTGCTACTCACAGTCTGCCCGAAAATGGGGTGGGGGTAGTGAGAGGAGTCCAACGAACCAGTCTTTAACCTTACAGCGGTTTATCCACTCACACAGGCTCGACTCGAGATGACCAACCGACTGCGCTGTCAGTGACAGGCCGTGAGGGGGAGACTGCGACCCTCAGCTGTGACCTCTCTTTCAGCAAAGACCATCAGACAACACAAGTCATTGAATGGCTCAACAAAGGCCTGGTGCTGCCCATATTCATCAAGTTTGGAGTTCACCCCCCACGCATTGACGCAGCCTACCTGGGTAAGAGAGAGAGGGAGGGGTCTGAGAGACACCAGTCAGTGTACAGATATCTCCCTGAGAGAGAGAGGGGACTGAGAGACACCAGTCAGTGTACAGATATCGCCCTGAGAGAGAGGGGACTGAGAGACACCAGTCAGTGTACAGATATCTCCCTGAGAGAGAGAGGGGACTGAGAGACACCAGTCAGTGTACAGATATCTCCCTGAGAGAGAGGGGACTGAGAGACACCAGTCAGTGTACAGATATCTCCCTGAGAGAGAGAGAGGGGACTGAGAGACACCAGTCAGTGTACAGATATCTCCCTGAGAGAGAGAGAGGGGACTGAGAGACACCAGTCAGTGTACAGATATCTCCCTGAGAGAGAGGGGACTGAGAGACACCAGTCAGTGTCCAGATATCTCCCAGAAAGAGAGGGGACTGAGAGACACCAGTCAGTGTACAGATATCTCCCTGAGAGAGAGAGGGGACTGAGAGACACCAGTCAGTGTACAGATATCTCCCTGAGAGAGAGGGGACTGAGAGACACCAGTCAGTGTACAGATATCTCCCTGAGAGAGAGAGGGGACTGAGAGACACCAGTCAGTGTCCAGATATCTCCCTGAGATAGAGAGAGGGGGCACTGAGAGATACCAGTCAGTGTACAGATATCTCCCTGAGGGAGAGGGGGTACTGAGAGACACCAGTCAGTGTACAGATATCTCCCTGAGAGAGAGGGGACTGAGAGACACCAGTCAGTGTACAGATATCTCCCTGAGAGAGAGAGAGGGGACTGAGAGACACCAGTCAGTGTACAGATATCTCCCTGAGAGAGAGAGAGGGGACTGAGAGACACCAGTCAGTGTACAGATATCTCCCTGAGAGAGAGGGGACTGAGAGAGGGCAGTCAGTGTACAGATATCTCCCTGAGAGAGAGGGGACTGAGAGACACCAGCCAGTGTACAGATATCTCCCTGAGGGAGAGGGGGTACTGAGAGACACCAGTCAGTGTACAGATATCTCCCAGAGAGAGAGGGGACTGAGAGAGGGCAGTCAGTGTACAGATATCTCCCTGAGAGAGGGGGGACTGAGAGACACCAGTCAGTGTACAGATATCTCCCTGACAGAGAGAGGGGACTGAGAGACACCAGTCAGTGTACAGATATCTCCCTGAGAGAGAGAGGGGACTGAGAGACACCAGTCAGTGTCCAGATATCTCCCTGAGACAGAGAGAGGGGGCACTGAGAGATACCAGTCAGTGTACAGATATCTCCCTGAGGGAGAGGGGGTACTGAGAGACACCAGTCAGTGTACAGATATCTCCCTGAGAGAGAGAGGGGACTGAGAGACACTAATCACTGTACAGATATCTCCCTGAGAGAGAGAGGGGACTGAGAGACACCAGTCAGTGTACAGATATCTCCCTGAGAGAGAGAGGGGACTGAATGACACCAGTCAGTGTCCAGATATCTCCCTGAGAGAGAGAGGGGACTGAGAGACACCAGTCAGTGTACAGACATCTCCCAGAGAGAGAGGGGGGACTGAGAGACACCAGTCAGTGTACAGATATCTCCCTGAGAGAGAGAGGGGACTGAGAGACACCAGTCAGTGTGCAGATATCTCCCTGAGAGAGGGGGGACTGAGAGACACCAGTCACTGTACAGATATCTCCCTGAGAGAGAGAGGGGACTGAGAGACACCAGTCAGTGTACAGATATCTCCCTGAGAGAGAGGGGACTGAGAGACACCAGTCAGTGTACAGATATCTCCCTGAGAGAGAGAGGGGACTGAGAGACACCAGTCAGTGTCCAGATATCTCCCTGAGATAGAGAGAGGGGGCACTGAGAGATACCAGTCAGTGTACAGATATCTCCCTGAGGGAGAGGGGGTACTGAGAGACACCAGTCAGTGTACAGATATCTCCCTGAGAGAGAGGGGACTGAGAGACACCAGTCAGTGTACAGATATCTCCCTGAGAGAGAGAGAGGGGACTGAGAGACACCAGTCAGTGTACAGATATCTCCCTGAGAGAGAGAGACAGGGGGGTCTGAGAGACACCAGTCAGTGTACAGATATCTCCCTGAGAGAGAGGGGACTGAGAGAGGGCAGTCAGTGTACAGATATCTCCCTGAGAGAGAGGGGACTGAGAGACACCAGCCAGTGTACAGATATCTCCCTGAGGGAGAGGGGGTACTGAGAGACACCAGTCAGTGTACAGATATCTCCCAGAGAGAGAGGGGACTGAGAGAGGGCAGTCAGTGTACAGATATCTCCCTGAGAGAGAGAGGGGACTGAGAGACACCAGTCAGTGTACAGATATCTCCCTGAGAGAGAGAGGGGACTGAGAGACACCAGTCAGTGTCCAGATATCTCCCTGAGACAGAGAGAGGGGGCACTGAGAGATACCAGTCAGTGTACAGATATCTCCCTGAGGGAGAGGGGGTACTGAGAGACACCAGTCAGTGTACAGATATCTCCCTGAGAGAGAGAGGGGACTGAGAGACACTAATCACTGTACAGATATCTCCCTGAGAGAGAGAGGGGACTGAGAGACACCAGTCAGTGTACAGATATCTCCCTGAGAGAGAGAGGGGACTGAGAGACACTAATCACTGTACAGATATCTCCCTGAGAAGAGAGAGGGGACTGAGAGACACCAGTCAGTGTACAGATATCTCCCTGAGAGAGAGAGGGGACTGAATGACACCAGTCAGTGTCCAGATATCTCCCTGAGAGAGAGAGGGGACTGAGAGACACCAGTCAGTGTACAGACATCTCCCAGAGAGAGAGGGGGGACTGAGAGACACCAGTCAGTGTACAGATATCTCCCTGAGAGAGAGAGGGGACTGAGAGACACCAGTCAGTGTGCAGATATCTCCCTGAGAGAGGGGGGACTGAGAGACACCAGCCACTGTACAGATATCTCCCTGAGAGAGAGAGGGGACTGAGAGACACCAGTCAGTGTACAGATATCTCCCTGAGAGAGGGGGGGTACTGAGAGACACCAGTCAGTGTACAGATATCTCCCTGAGGGAGAGGGGGTACTGAGAGACACCAGTCAGTGTACAGATATCTCCCTGAGGGAGAGGGGGTACTGAGAGACACCAGTCAGTGTACAGATATCTCCCTGAGAGAGAGAGAGGGGACTGAGAGAGGGCAGTCAGTGTACAGATATCTCCCTGAGAGAGAGGGGACTGAGAGACACCAGTCAGTGTACAGATATCTCCCTGAGAGAGAGAGACAGGGGGGTCTGAGAGACACCAGTCAGTGTACAGATATCTCCCTGAGAGAGAGGGGGGACTGAGAGAAACCAGTCAGTGTACAGATATCTCCCTGAGAGAGAGAGGGGACTGAGAGACACCAGTCAGTGTACAGATATCTCCTTGAGAGGAAGAGAGAGAGGGGACTGAGAGACACCAGTCAGTGTACAGATATCTCCCTGAGACAGAGAGAGGGGGCACTGAGAGACACCAGTCAGTGTACAGATATCTCCCTGAGGGAGAGGGGGTACTGAGAGACACCAGTCAGTGTACAGATATCTCCCTGAGAGAGAGAGGGGACTGAGAGACACCAGTCAGTGTCCAGATATCTCCCTGAGAGAGAGGGGGTACTGAGAGACACCAGTCAGTGTACAGATATCTGCCAGAGAGAGAGGGGACTGAGAGAGGGCAGTCAGTGTACAGATATCTCCCTGAGAGAGAGGGGAGTGAGAGACACCAGTCAGTGGACAGATATCTCCCTGAGAGAGAGAGCGGGGGGACTGAGAGACACCAGTCAGTGTACAGATATCTCCCTGAGAGAGAGGGGACTGAGAGACACCAGTCAGTGTCCAGATATCTCCCTGAGAGAGAGAGGGGACTGAGAGACACCAGTCAGTGTACAGATATCTCCCTGAGAGAGAGGGGACTGAGAGACACCAGTCAGTGTACAGATATCTCCCTGAGAGAGAGGGGACTGAGAGACACCAGTCAGTGTACAGATATCTCCCTGAGAGAGGGGACTGAGAGACACCAGTCAGTGTACAGATATCTCCCTGAGAGAGGGGACTGAGAGACACCAGTCAGTGTACAGATATCTCCCTGAGAGAGAGAGGGGACTGAGAGACACCAGTCAGTGTACAGATATCTCCCTGAGAGAGAGAGGGGACTGAGAGACACCAGTCAGTGTACAGATATCTCCCTGAGAGAGAGAGGGGACTGAGTCACACCAGTCAGTGTACAGATATCTCCCTGGGAGATAGAGGGGACTGAGACACACCAGTCAGTGTACAGATATCTCCCTGAGAGATAGAGGGGACTGAGACACACCAGTCAGTGTAGTGAAATGTCCCTGAGAGAGAGAGGACTGAGAGACACCAGTCAGTGTACAGTTATCTCCCTGAGAGGGGGTACTGAGAGATACCAGGCAGTGTACAGATATCTCCCTGAGAGGGGGGTACTGAGAGATACAAGGCAGTGTACAGAGACTTGAGAGAGGGACTTTGACTGATTGAGCCTGTAACACTGCAATTTGCTGAGTTCCACAGGTAACTGTTCTTCTGCTCAAGTTGAAAAGTTCAGCAATATCACAGGAGCCGCATTCCTGCATGTATTGTTTGTCGCTCTGCTGGGGAACTCAGTCTCGAATCATGGTCCTTAAATCCTCCCAGACAATGAGCTGCATTGAGATCGGGAACAATGGTGAACCAGCATTAATCACAGCCTCTCCATTTCACACCCGCTCCACGCCCCTCCGTTTATTGATAAGTCTCTCCCTCGCTCTGTCTCTCTCCCTCTGCCTTTCAACCCAATGCTCACCCTCCTTGAACATAATGCGGAGAAACACTCCTTCTTTAAACAGGTTCCCCGACAGAGACAAAGACAGAGAGAGAGAGAGAGAGCCCCTCTTTAAACAGGGTCCCTGATGGAAAGGGAGAGAGAGAGAGAGAGTCCCTCTTTAAACAGGGTCCCTCATGGAAAGGGAGAGAGAGAGAGAGAGTCCCTCTTTAAACAGGGTCCCTCATGGAATGGGAGAGATAGAGAGTGCTTCTTTAAACAAGGTCCCTGACAGAGAGAGAGAGAGAGAGAGAGTCCCTCCTTAAACAGGGTCCCTGATGGAGAGAGAGAGAGAGTCCCTCTTTAAACAGGGTCCCTGATGGAAAGGGAGAGAGAGAGAGAGTCCCTCTTTAAACAGGGTCCCTCATGGAAAGGGAGAGAGAGAGAGAGAGTCCCTCTTTAAACAGGGTCCCTCATGGAAAGGGAGAGATAGAGAGTGCTTCTTTAAACAAGGTCCCTGACAGAGAGAGAGAGAGTCCCTCTTTAAACAGGGTCCCTGATGGAGAGAGAGAGAGAGAGAGAGAGAGTCCCTCTTTAAACAGGGTCCCTGATGGAGAGAGAGAGAGTGAGAGTCCCACTTTAAACAGGGTCCCTGATGGAGAGAGAGAGAGAGAGAGAGAGAGTCCCTCTTTAAACAGGGTCCCTGATGGAGAGAGAGAGAGAAAGAGTCCCTCTTTAAACAGGGTCTCTGATGGAGAGAGAGAGAGAGAGTCCCTTTTTAAACAGGGTCCCTGATGGAAAGAGAGAGATAGAGAGTGCTTCTTTAAACAGGGTCCCTGACAGAGAGAGAGCGAGAGAGAGCGAGAGAGAGAGAGAGAGAGAGAGGCCCTCTTTAAGTAGAGTCCCTGTCAGAGGGAGAGAGAGAGAGAGAGATAGAGAGTGCCTCTTTAAACAGCGTCCCTAATGGAAGGAGAGAGCTGGTTGGTGATCCCCTATTCGTGGGGCCGGACCATCCTGGGGTAGAGATCCCCTGTTGGTGGGGCCGGACCATCCTGGGGTAGTGATCCCCTGTTGGTGGGGCCGGACCATCCTGGGGTCGTGACTAAGTGATCATATCTGCTGTTAGCCTTCCGCCTAACCCTGAGGCCCATGTGCCGGTCTGTCCTGACAGGTCGCCTGGGATTAGTGGAAGGGACATCACTGCGGATGGAGCGGTTACAAGCTCAGGATGAAGGCTGGTATCGTTGTCGGATCTTATTCCTCACACATCCCTATGATTCCCAGAACGGGACGTGGACCTATCTCTCTGTTCGCAGTGAGTTCCCATTCAAACTGCACCAGTCTACACTCCCTCTACTCTGCTGAACTGAATGTAAAGTTTCCCCTACACTATCCCCTCCCTTCAAATACTCCTGCGACAGGGACAGCACGGGGATCGATACAGAATAAAGCTCTCTCTGACAGCATGGTGTTCCCTCTGTGGTAATTGAGTGATCAGTAGCCACATTGGCTCGGTGGCTAGCACCACTGCCTCCTGGCAGGAGGGTCCTGGGTTCAAGACCAGCCTTTTGCTGCCAACTGTGAAAACTTTGTCCCTTCTTTTCCTGCTTCCCTCCTCCCCCCCAACTCCATGGCCGTGCGGGTTTCCTCTGGGTGCTCCAGTTCCCTCCAGTGGCGCGGAGATGTGCAGTTCTGGGTGGTTTGGCTGTGGAAAACCCAGGAGCCATGGGATGCCCTTCGGTGGGCTAACTCTTCGGATCCCCCAGATCCTCATGAGGCGTGTCCCCAACCTTAAATCTTCGTACACAAGAACACATCCGTCAGAGACAGATGCAGCTCACTCAGCTGATTCCCAGAATGAATGGGCCATCATCTTTGTAAAGGAAGGGAATCTACTGGAGCCTGAGAGGTGATCCAGTTGAAATGTACAAGACTCTGAGAGGATTCCAGCGGGGACTTGGGGGATCTGGGAGAAACTCAGGTCAAAAATGATGATCTTGTGTTTAAATTGGGGAGAATATTTTTGTCTCAGGGCGTAATAGCCTGTAGAACCCTCTTGGACAGAAAGTGCTGGGGGTCTGGTCCATTCAGTCTCTCCGCTACAGGAAGGATGTTGTGAAAGTTGAACGGGTTCAGAACAGATTTTAAAGGATGTTGCCAGGGTCGGAGGGTTTGAGCTGCAGGGAGAGGCTGGGGCTACTTTCCCCGGAGCGTCGGAGGCTGAGGGGACGACCTTATAGAGGTTTACAAAAGCAGGAGGGGCATGGATAGGGTGAATAGACAAGGTCCTTTACCCCAGCGGTAGGGGAGTCCAAAACTAGAGGGGCATAGGTTTAAGGTGAGAGGGGAAAGGGACCTGAGGGGTAACTTTTTCACACAGAGGGTGGTGCGTGTATGGAATGAGCTGCCAGAGGAAGTGGTGGGGGCTGGTACAGTTACAGCATTTAAAAGGCATCTGGATGGGGACATGGATAGGAAGGGTTTAGAGGGATTTGGGCCAAATGCTGGCAAATGGGGCTGGATTAGTTTAGGATATCGGGTCAGTACGGACTAGATAGACCAAAGGGTCTTTCTCTGTGCTGTACATCTCTGTGACTGTATCCCAGCCTGAGTAAGATGGATAAGGGAGTTGGGGGAAGGGGACAGCAACGAAGGATAGTGGAGTTGAGATTAAAATCAGGTTAGCCGCAGTCCTGTCGAACAGCATGGCAGGCCTGAATGGCCTCTTCTTGCTCTGAACTTTGCTCCCTCCCCTACCCCAGCCCCACCCAGCTTCAGGAGGACCCCGCCAGCCGTGGTGGAAATTCAACTCGGAGAGCCGGTGCGCCTGCACTGCGATGCCCAGGGGCGGCCCCAGCCTCTCATCAGCTGGACCAAGGATGGGGCACAGCTGCCCCTGACAACCGGACCTCCAGCCGGGCAACGATACCAGGTCAGAGGGCGGAACGTGTGATACGCCGGGCATGGGTTAGGGGTGGGAGGGTGGGGTGCATTGTGGGTTTAGTGGTTGTTGGAGGGGGGATGTTGTGGGACTGTGGGCGGTGTACTGGCACAGGATACGGTGCGAGCCACAGACACATTCGGCGTCGTTGGCGGGGAGGGGGTAGGCATAAACCGCGACGCGGCTGATCAGTTGCGCGGGGCTTCGCGGGTGGGGCCAGCCCATCGCCTGCTCCCGTCCCGCGTTTGCCCAGGGGGCCGGAGGGTGGGAGGAATGGGAGTGGGGGTCTTGCTGTGCTCACAGTGCCGCTAACCAGCAACCCCCCCCCGCCCCACCCCACCCTCTGCAGGCGAGAAACGGGAGCCTGGAGATCGAGGCGGTGAGGCGTGGTGCTGCTGGGATATACATGTGTGAGGCCAGCAATAGTGAAGGCAGCATAACCCACACCAGCGAGCTGCTCGTGAGGGGTAAGCACATCTGAACGCATCCTCTCCCCACCCAATCCCCAGCCCGTGCTGCCTCTCTGAGCGAACAGCTCCCCTCACTCTCCATCCACCTCCCTCCCCCTCGAGCTGCACGTTCATCCTTTCTCAAGAATGCTCCACCATTCAGTGAGGATCACGGCTGATCTCTCTCTCTCTCTCTCACAAAGGCTCAGTTCCACTTTCCCTCCAGCTCCCTATAACCTCTAATGTTCAATAATCTGCCTTTACTTTCAAAATGCTCAACAGCGCAGCCTCACTGGGCAGGGAATTCCACCGATTCACAGCCCTTTGGGTGAAGAAGTTCCTTCCCAACTCAGCCCAAACTCCACCCCCGCCTTGTATTGAGGCTATGCGCCCCCCCGCTTCCCGTACCAGTTTCACCCACCAATGGGGAACAAGCCCCCACTTCAATCTGACCTATTCCCTTTGATAGTTTATATGGTTCACGAAGATCCACCACCGCGGACCACCCCCCCATGCTTCTGTCCAGATAACCATCTCGACTGACCCAATCTCCCCCCACACTCTCAGGCAATACATTCCCAAACTTAATCCCTTCTCCTGTGTCAGAAGTATCCCCCTACTGTCACTTCCATAGAATTCCAGACAGTGCGGAAATGCTGGACACTATGGGACAATTTAGCACAGCCAACCCACCCTAACCTGCACATCCCTGGGCACTACGGGACAATTTAGCACGGCCAATCCACCCTAACCCGCACATCCCTGGGCACTACGGGACAATTTAGCACGGCCAATCCACCCTAACCCGCACATCCCTGGGTGCTATGGGACAATTTAGCACGGCCAATCCACCCTAACCCGCACATCCCTGGACACTGTAGGACAATTTAGCACGGCCAACACACCCTAACCCGCACATCCCTGGGCACTATGGGACAATTTAGCACGGCCAACCCACCCTAACCCGCACATCCCTGGGCACTATCGGGACAATTTAGCACGGCCAATCCACCCTAACCCGCACATCCCTGGGCACTATGGGGCGATTTAGCACGGCCAACCCACCCTAACCCGCACATCCCTGGGACACTATGGGACAATTTAGCACGGCCAATCCCACCCTAACCTGCACATCCCTGGGCACTATGGGACAATTTTGCACGGCCAATCCACCCTAACCCGCACATCCCTGGGCTCTCTCTGTCTGTTTCTCTCTCTCTCTCTTTCTCTCTGTAACTTGTTCCGAGTTCCAAGCTGCTCACTTGGTTGAACGCTGCCATGCAACTCAGCTTCTGCCATTGTGCTGTGCTGTACTTTTCTATGTTCTATATTGAGGGGAATGTAGGTTAGGTTATTTTAGTTTTGGATTAGGAACATTCCACGGCACAACATCGTGGGCCGAAGGGCCTTTACTGTGCTGTACTTATCTATGTTCTATGTTCTTTGTTCTATAACTGGTCACCAGCCCATAGACCAATCAACGTCTTGTTGCAGAAGCCACACCTGGGTTCCAGATAACCTGCTTACTCACCTTTCAAAACATAGAGCTGCCCTTTCAAACCCCGCTTTTAAAACTGCTCTCTCGTTTTTATAAAACCATAAGCTGTGTCATTACAGCTCCCACGTTTGCAATGACGCGTAAAATTTATAATCTCTGTACCTCTCCTGCTACCAGATACACCCAGCTCTGTCTCTGTCCACTTCCTGCCCCTTCTTTAGAACACAATCCTTTATTTTGCACTTACTCTCTGTGTTTGTCCTGTGGCAGGCGGTTTTGGTATCTAAGGAGTGATGTTCTGGCTTTGGAGGGGGTCCAGAGGACGTTTACAAGAATGATCCTGGGGATGACGGGCGTGTCGTATGAGGAGCGGTTGAGGACTCTGGATTTGTACTCAGAGCTTGGAGGGATGAGGTGGGGAGCGGTGGGGTGGTGGAATTGGGATCTGATCGAAACTTACAGAATACTCAGAGTGAGGGGGCGACCCTTTCGAACTGAGATGAGGAGCAATTTCTTCAGCCAGAGGGCGGAGAATCCGTGGAAGTCAATCACAGAGGCCTGTGGGGGCCAAGATATTGAGGGTATTTAAGATGGAGGTAGATAGGTTCTTGACAAGGAAGGGGACCAAAGGTTATGGGTAGAAGGCAGGGGAATGGGGTTGAGTAATCTGTATATGAGCTGAATGGCGGAACAGCCTCGATGGGCTGAATGGCCTAACTGTGCTGCTATATTTAATGGCCACTTGGCCAGTTTGACAGACTGAGAGAGGACAATGTGCAATGAGAGCTGGGTGCTGAAAGTAAGCATTGCAGCTGGGGCAGGCGTTGAAGAAGATAAATGGTGTGTTAGTGTTCCTAACGAGAGGATTGGAGTACAGGAGCAGGAATGTCTTCCTGCAATTGTACAGGGCCCTTGGTGACACCACACTGGGAAGATTGCACGCTGTTTCAACCCCCTTATTTGAGAAAAAACATTCTGGTGATGGAGGGAGTGCAGCAAATGTTCACCAAACTGTATCCTGGGATGGCAGGACTGACCTATGAAGAGAGACTGGGGTCGGTTATATTCACTGGAGGTTCGAAGAATGAGGGGGGATTCTCATAGAAACCTGTAAAATTCTGACAGGACGAGGCAGGGTCAACACACTAAGGATGTTCCCGATGACTGGGGAGTCCAGAACCAGGGAGTTACAGTCTAAGGATACACGGTAGGCCATTTCAGACTGTAAAGGGGAGAAATGTCTTCACCCAGAGAGTGGGGAGCCTGTGGAATTCTCTGTCACAGAACAGAGCTGAGGCCAAAACCTTGAATGTTTTCAGGAAGGGGTTCGATATAGTTTGTAGGGCTCGAGGGATCAGAGGGCATGGGGAGAAAGTGGGAGCAGGGGACTGTGTTGGATTATCAGTCACAACCATATGGAATGGGCGGAGCAGGTTCGAAGGGCAGAATAGCCTCCTCCTGCTCCAGTTTTCTGTCTGGGCTTTTCTGACCTGCTCGCAGTATGGCACTGACCCCTGACCCTTTTCCTCTTCATGACGTTAGCTCCACCAGTCATTGTACAGCCACCCAGAAATCTGACTGTGAACTATACCCAGGACGCCCTCTTCACATGCCACGCTGAGGCGTACCCGAGCAACCTGAGCTACTCCTGGTACAGGGACGGCATCAATGTTCATCATGACAGGTCTGTTGGCAGGGCATCGATCAACAAGGGATGGGCATGGAGGGAGGGAGGAGGTGTATTGAGGGGAGGTGGCAACGAGACCTGTGCCAGTCCGCTTCAACATCCACAGCTCATTCCCCAACAAAGTGCCCACTCCCTCAGCACTGACCCTCCCACAGTGCGGCGCTCCCTCAGCACTGACCCTCCGACAGTGCCCAGTCCCTCAGCACTGACCCTCCGACAGTGCGGCGCTCCCTCAGCACTGACCCTCCGACAGCGCCCACTCCCTCAGCACTGACCCTCCAACAGTGCGGCGGTCCCTCAACACTGACCCTCCGACAGTGCCTGCTGCCTCAGCACTGACCCTCCGACAGTGCGGTGCTCCCTCAGCACTGACCCTCCGACAGTGCCCGCTCCCTGGGCACTGACCCTCCGACAGCGCCCACTCCTTCAGCACTGACCCTCCGACAGTGCCCGCTCCCTCAGCACTGACCCTCCGACAGTGCGGTGCTCCCTCAGCACTGACCCTCCGACAGTGCCCGCTCCCTGGGCACTGACCCTCCGACAGCGCCCACTCCTTCAGCACTGACCCTCCGACAGTGCCCGCTCCCTCAGCACTGACCCTCCGACAGTGCGGTGCTCCCTCAGCACTGACCCTCCGACAGTGCCCGCTCCCTGGGCACTGACCCTCCGACAGCGCCCACTCCTTCAGCACTGACCCTCCGACAGTGCAGCGCTCCCTCAGCACTGACCCTCCTGTGATGGTGACCCTCGCTGTGAATTGGGTAACGTGGCTGTGTGTTGGCTCAGTTAGGGGTATCTAATGCAACGTGTGTTTGGCTTCTCCTCCCCTGTCTCCTTCTCTCTCCAGCACGCTCCGTGATCGGGTGTCTGTGCTGACAGACGGAAGCCTCTTGGTTAAAGATACAGTCCCTGGGGACTCTGGACGTTACACTTGCATTCCCATCAATGGGCTGAACCCTCCCACTGAAGCCACGGCCTCCCTGTGCATCCTCCGTAAGTACACCTTCAATGTATAGCCTTCAGAATCGAGCCCCTGCCATGGTTGGGTGGGCAATCGGCCCCTCAGTACTAGCCTGCCCCTAGCCCCAAACGCTGTCTGGATCAATCTCCAACCCAACGTCCAATGGCCGGCAGAAGGCTTCTCTCAGTCCAAGGTGATCGCTCCCTCGCCCTGAGATGTTATTACCATGCTTACTACCCATTCCCCGCTCTCTGACTCTTCACCCACGGCCGGGGTTGGGGGGTGGTGTTGGAAATACTGGGCCTTCAGCCTGTCCAAGCCTCTGGGAGTAGTCCGTTTTCTCACAGACATCATCTCTCATTCTTCAAGGTTCGAGGGATAAACAGGCCCATGCCACTCAGCCCTTCCTGTCTGGGCTATCTCACCGCACCAGGGCTCAGTCAGGTGAATGTTTGATTGGACTGTGTTGGCGAGTGAATGAGAGAAACTGCAAAGAGGTGCAGAGAGAGATAGAGAGAGATGGAGGGGTTGGGGGTGGGGGAGAGACAGAGAGCGAGAGAGAGAAGTGCGGGAATATGAGAGAGAGAGAGACAGATGATGGGGAAAGGAGAGAGTGAGAGAAAGAGGTGGCAGAGCGTGAGCGAGGGGAAGAGAAGAAGAGCAAGCAGGAGAGAGAGAGATGCAGAGACATGGAGGGGTCAGGAGAGAGAGAGATGGAGGGGCAGACAGTGAGAGAGAGAGAGAGAGATGATGGGACAGTGAGAGACATAAGTGGGGAGCAATAGAGAGAGATGGAAGGGGAAGGTCAGAGAGTGAGAGAGAGATAGTCGAAGACAGAGGTAGAGATGAAGGGGGAGAAAAGAGACAGTGATAGAGGAGCAGAAAAAGAGAGAGACAGAGATAGAGAGATGGAGGGAAAATGAAATAGATGAAGGGAGAGAGAAAGAGTAACAAAGGAAGAGTGAGAGAGCGTGATGGTGAGAGGCAGTGAGATATAAGAAAGAGAGAGAAAGACTTGGAGGGAGGAAGCCTGAAATGGAGAGAGGGTGAGCAAGAGAGAGGGAAGGAGAGAGAGTGATGGTGAGAGTAAGATGGAAAGAGGGAGAGAGAGAGAGATGGAAGAAGAAAGAGCAAGTGAGCTGGAGGGAGTGTGAGGGAGTGAGAGAGCAAGAAAGGTGGAGCGAGAGAGAGAGAGGAGGTTATGCAAGAGAGAGATTGAGGGAGGGGGAGGGAGATGGAGATCGAGAGAGGGATGAAGGGGAGAGGAAGAGGGAGAGTTGGAGGAGCAGAAAGTGTGTGCGTGTGTGAGAGAGAGATGGAGGGAAAGTGAAATAGAGGGAGGCAGTGAGAGAGAGAGAGAGCGAGCGAGGAAGGCAAAAGAGCAGGGGAGAGCTGAAGGGAGTGTGAGGGAGTGAGATAGCAGAAGTAAAAGAGAGTGAGGGGGAGAGAGAGTGTGGAGTGAGGAAGTGGCCGACTGCAAACTGAGGTGACTCAGGTGCCCAGAGCAATGGTTGGAGCTGCTCATTTGTACCTGTTGCCCCTTTGCTGTGCCCTCAGACCCTGCTTTCACCAGGAGGATGGCTAGGCTGACCGTTCTGCCAGCGGGAATGCCAGGACAGATTCGATGCCCCTGGGTGGCAAACCCCCCCCTCCTCTACGTCAACTGGACAAAGGATGGAGCAGCACTAGATGTCAACAAGGTCAGGAATCCATCACCAGTCAATCAGCAACACCCCCCCCCCCCCACCCCACCCACCCTCTCTCGCTCTCACTGTCTCTCTCGCTCTGTCTCTCTCGCTCTGTCTCTCTCTCTGTCTCTCGCTCTCTGAGTCTCTCGCTCTCGCTCTGTCTCTCTATCTCTCTCCCTCTATATCCCTCACTCACTTTCTCTGGGATCATGTTATAATTTTTTGGGCAAAACAGAATGCATCTGCCATTGCACAAACATCTGGATGAGATAATTCATGTGTGTGTCTCTGTGTGTGTGTGTGTGTGTGTGTGTGTGTGTGTGTGTGTGTGTGTGTGTGTGTGTGTGTGTGAGATAGGGCCTGTGTAAGTGTGTGAATGTGAGTGTGCGTGAGAGAGGGTCTGTATGAGTGTGTGTGAGAGAGAGGGACTGTAAGTGTGTGTGTGAGAGAGGGTCTGTGTGTGTGAGTGTGTGAGCGAGGGTCTGTGTAAGTGTGAGTGTGTGAGCGAGGGTCTGTGTAAGTGTGTGAATGTGAGTAGCGAGTTTTGAGAAGATTTGTAGCTCAGGTTGAGGTTCTGGATGTGAGTTTGCTCGCTGAGCTGGAAGGTTAGTTATGAATGTGAGTGTGTGTGAGAGAGGGTCTGTATGAGTGTGTGTGACTCGTGTGAGAGAGGGACTGTATAAGTGTGAGTGCTTGTTTGAGAGAGAGGGTCTGTGTAAGTGTGAGTGGTTGTGAGAGAGAGGGTCTGTGTAACTGTATGAGTGAGAGAGGGCCTGTGTGAGAGAGAGAGAGAGACAATCTGTGTAAGTGTGTGTGTGTGTGTGTGTGTGTGTGTGTGTGTGTGTGTGCGTGTGTGTGTGTGTGTGTGAGAGAGAGAAAGAGAGGGACTGTGTAAGCGTGAGTGCGTTTGTGAGAGAAAGGAGCTACGTAAGTGTGTGTCTGTACGTATATGTGAGACAGGGACTGTATAAGTGTGAATGTGTGTGAGAGAGAGGGTCTGTGCAAGTGTGTGTGTGTGTGTGTGTGTGTGTGTGTGTGTGTGTGTTTGAGTTTTGTGACTGTGTGTAGGAGTGTTTGTGCGTGAGTGAGTGTGTGATCGTGAGTGTGTTTGAGTATGTGAGCATGAGTGTGAGTGACTGTGTGTGATTGTGTGTGTGTGTGTGTGTGCCTGTGTGAGCATGAGTGTGTGTGTGAGTGTGTGTATATATATGAGCGTGAGTGAGTGCGAGCGAGTGTGTGTGTGTGAGCGAGTGAATGTGCGTGTGTATATGTAAGCATGAGAGAGTGTGTGTGAGTGAGTGTGTGTGAGTGAGTGTGTGAGAGTCTGATTGTGTAGAGTGGTGTGTTCACCCGACAATGCGACATGTACCCACCATCACACTACCCCTGAGGAAGGAGCAGCGCTCCAATAGCTTGCAGTTTCAAACAAACCTGTTGTCCCTTAACCTGGCATCATGTGGTTTTTGGCCCTGCCCACATCTCTCTGTGTCACTCACTCTCTCTCCCTCTCTGTGTGTGTTTCTCTCTCTCCCTTTCTCTGTGCCAGTCTCTCTCTCTGTGTCACTCACTCTCTCTCCCTCTCTGTGTGTGTTTCTCTCTCTCTCTGTGCCAGTCTCTCTCTCTCTCTGTCACGCTCTCCCTCTCTCTCCCTCTCTGTGTGTCACTTGCTCTCTCACTCTGTGTCACTTGCTCTCTCTCCCTCTCTGTGTGTGTTTCTCTCTCTCTCTGTGCCAGTCTCTCTCTCTCTCTCTGTCACGCTCTCCCTCTCTCTCCCTCTCTGTGTGTGTCTCTCTCTCTCCCTTTCTCTGTGCTAGTCTCTCTCTCTGTGTCACTCACTCTCTCTCCCTCTCTGTGTGTGTTTCTCTCTCTCTCTGTGCCAGTCTCTCTCTCTCTCTGTCACGCTCTCCCTCTCTCTCCCTCTCTGTGTGTCACTTGCTCTCTCACTCTGTGTCACTTGCTCTCTCTCCCTCTCTGTGTGTGTTTCTCTCTCTCTCTGTGCCAGTCTCTCTCTCTCTCTCTGTCACGCTCTCCCTCTCTCTCCCTCTCTGTGTGTCACTTGCTCTCTCTCTCTGTGTCACTTGCTCTCTCTCCCTCTCTCTCCCTCTCTCTGTGCCACTCTCTCTCTCTCCCTCTCTGTGTGTGTGTCTCTCCCTCTCCCTCTCTCTGTACCACTCTCTCTCTCTCCCTCTGTGTGTGTGTGTCTCTCTCCCTCTCTCTGTGCCACTCTCTCTCTCTCCCCCTCTGTGTGTGTGTGTCTCTCTCTTCCTCTATCTGTACCACTCTCTCTCTCTCCCTCTGTGTGTGTGTGTCTCTCTCCCTCTCTCTGTGCCACTCTCTCTCTCTCCCCCTCTGTGTGTGTGTGTCTCTCTCTTCCTCTATCTGTGCCACTCTCTCTCTCTCCCTCTGTGTGTGTGTGTCTCTCTCTCCCTCTCTCTGTGCCACTCTCTCTCTCCCTCTCTGTGTGTGTCTCTCTCTCTCCCTTTCTCTGTGCCAGTCTCTCTCTCTGTGTCACGCACTCTCTCTCCCTCTCTGTGTGTGTCTCTCTCTCCCTCTCTCTGTGCCACTCTCTCTCTCTCTGTGTCACGCTCTCTCTCTCTGTCATTCTTTCTCTCTCCCGCTCGCGCTCTCTGTGCCACTCTCTCTCTGCGTCGCTGTCTCTCTCTCTGTGTCACTCTCTCTCTCTGTGTCACTCTCTCTCCCTCTTTCTCTCTGCGTCAGTCTCTCTCTCTGTGTCACTCGCTCTCTCTCTCTCTCTCTGTCTCTGTCATTCTCTCTCTCCTGCTCGCGCTCTCTGTGCCACTCTCTCTCTGCGTCGCTGTCTCTCTCTCTGTCACTCTCTCTCTCTGTGCCACTCTCTCTCCCTCTTTCTCTCTGTGTCACTCTCACTCTCTGTGTCACTCGCTCTCTCTCTCTCTCTCTCTCTCTGTCATTCTCTCTCTCTCCCGCTCGTGCTCTCTGTGGCACTCTCTCTCTGTGTCGCTGTCTCTCTCTCTCTGTCACTCTCTCTCTCTGTGTCACTCTCTCTCGCTCTTTCTCTCTGTGTCACTCTCTCTCTGTGTCATTCTCTCTCTCTCTCCGTGTCATTCTCTCTCTCTCCCACTCTCTCTCTCTGTGCCACTCTCTCTCTGCGTCACTCTCTCTCTCTCTGTCACTCTCTCTCTCTCCCTTTCTCTCTCTGTGTCACTCTCTCTCTCTCTCCCTCTCTCTCTCTCTGAGTCACTCTCTCTCCCTCTTTCTCTCTGTGTCACTCTCTCTCTCTGTGTCATTCTCTCTCTCTCTGTGTCACTCTCTCGCTCTGTATCACTCGCTCTCTCTCTCTGTGTCATTCTCTCTCTCTCCCGCTCTCTCTCTCTCTGCGTCACTCTCTCTCTCTACATCACTCTCTCTCTCTCTCCGTGTCACTCTCTCTCTCTGTGTCACTCTCTCTCTCTCTCTCCCTCTCTCTGTGTGTGTCTCTCTCTCCCTCTCTCTGTGTCACTCTCTCTCTCTATGTCACTCTCTGTCTCTCTCTCTGTCACTCTTTCTCTCTCCCTCACTCTCTCTCTTTTTATCTCTCTGTGCCACTCTCTCTCCCTCTCTCTCTCTCTCTGTGTCACTGTCTCTCTCTGTGCCACTCTCTCTCTGTGTCATGCTCTCTCTCTCTCTGTGTCACTCTCTCTCTCTGCGTCATGCTCTCTCTCCATGTCACTCGCTCTCTCTCTGTCACTCGCTCTCTCTCTCGCTCTCTCTGTGCCACTCTCTCTCTGTGTCGCTGTCTCTCTCTCTGTCACTCTCTCTCTCTCCCTCTCTCTCTCCCTCTGTGTCACTCTCTCTCTCTCTCTCTCTGTCATTCTCTCTCTCTCCCGCTCGCGCTCTCTGTGCCACTCTCTCTCTCTGTCGCTGTCTCTCTCTCTCTGTCACTCTCTCTCTCTGTGTCACTCTCTCTCGCTCTTTCGCACTGTGTCACTCTCTCTCTGTGTCATTCTCTCTCTCTCTGTGTCACTCTCTCTCTCTGTGTCACTCTCTCTCTCTGTGTCACTCGCTCTCTCTCTCTGTGTCATTCTCTCTCTCTCCCGCTCTCTCTCTCTATGCCACTCTCTCTCTCTACGTCACTCTCTCTCTCTCTCTGTGTCACACTCTCTCTCTCTGTGTCACTCTCTCTCCCTCTCTGTGCCACTCTCTCTCTGTGTCACTCTCTCTCTCTCTGTGTCACACTCTCTCTCTCTGTGTCACTCTCTCTCTCTCTCTGTGTCACTCTCTCTTTCTCTCCCTTTCTCTCTCTGTGTCATTCTCTCTCTCTCTTCCTCTCTCTCTCTCGAGTCACTCTCTCTCCCTCTTTCTCTCTGTGTCACTCTCTCTCTCTGTGTCATTCTCTCTCTCTCTGTGTCACTCTCTCACTCTGTATCACTCGCTCTCTCTCTCTGTGTCATTCTCTCTCTCTCTGTGTCACTCTCTCACTCTGTATCACTCGCTCTCTCTCTCTGTGCCACTCTCTCTCTGTGTCACTCTCTCTTTCTGCGTTATGCTCTCTCTCTGTGTCACTCGCTCTCTCTCTCTCTCTGTCACTCGCTCTCTCTCTCGCCCTCTCTGTGCCACTCTCTCTCTGTGTCGCTGTCTCTCTCTCTGTCACTCTCTCTCTCTCTGTGTCACTCTCTCTCTCCCTCTGTGTCACTCTCTCTCTCTCTCTCTGTGTCATTTTCTCTCTCCCACTCTCTCTCTGTGTCGCTGTCTCTCTCTCTCTCTCTCTCTGTGTCACTCTCACTCTCTCTGTCTCTCTCTCTCCCTCTCTCTCTTTCTGTTTCACTCTGTCTGTCTCTCTCTCTCTCTCTCTGTTTCACTCTGTCCCTCTCTCTCTCTGTCTCTCTCTGTCACTCTCGCTCTCTCTGTCTTTCTCTCTCCCTCTCTCTCTCTCTCTGTTTCACTCTGTCCCTCTCTCTCTCTCTCTATCTCTCTGTCTGTCTCTCTCTCTCTCTGTCACTCTCTCTCCCTCTCTCTCTCTCTGCCCCTCTCTTTCCCTCTCTCTCTCTCTCTCGCTGACTCTCTTACTTTCTGTTCTGCTGTCTGTCTCTCCTCACCTCTCTGTCTCATTCTTCCTTTGTCTCGCTGCCTCTCTCTGTCTCTCACTCTCTCTCTCTGACCACTGGCTGGTCTCTCTCTGTCTCTGAGTGTTTCTCTCTGTCTCTCTATCTCTCTGACCCTCTCTCTGTCTCTCTCTTTGTCTCTCTTGCTCTCTTTCTTCGCCCCCTTTCTCTCCAACCCTCTCTCTAACCCTCTCTCTGTCTGTCTCTCTCTGTCTCTCTCTCTCTCCCCATTCTCTCCATCCTTCTCTCTCTAACCCTCTCTCAGTCTATGCGTCTCTCTCTGTCTCTCTCCTTCTCTCCCCCTCTACCCCACTCTCTCTCTACCCACCTCTTTTTCTATCCCCACTCTCTCCATCACCTCTCTCTCCCCGACTCTCTCCGTCTCCCTCTCTATCCCTCTCCCCGCCCACCCTCCCACTCTCCCTTTAACCCTCTCTCCGTGTCTCTCCCCACTCCACCCTCTCTCCATCCAACCATCTCTTTCTCCGTTCCTCCCACTATCTCTCCCACCCTCTGCGTCCCTCTCTCCCTCTAACTCCCTCTCTCTGTCTGTCTCTATCTCTCCCTCTCCCTCCCACTCTCCCATCTCTCTCTCCCTCTAACCCTCTCTCTGTCTCTGTGTCTCCTCCTCAGCCCCTCTCTCTGTCACTGTCTCTTTCTCTCTCTCTCTCCCCTCTCTCTCTCTCTAAGTCCCCTCCTCCCCTCCCCCTCTGTCCCTGTCTCCCTCTAACCCTCTCTCTGTCTCTGTGTCTCACCCCCCCCACCCCTCTCTATCTCCGCCCCTCTCTCCCTCTAACCCGCTCTCTCTCTCTGTCCCACTCGCTGGTCTCTCTCTGTCTCTGTGAGTTTCTCTCTCTCTCTCTGTCTCTCTATCTGTCCCTCCCTCTAACCCTCTCTCTGTGTCTGTCTCTCGCCCTCAGCCCCCCTCTCTCCCTCTAACCCTCTCTCTCTGTCGCTGTGTCTCTCTGTCTCTCTCTAAGCCCTCTCCTACCCCCTCGCTCTGTCCATATCTCCCTTTAACCCTGTCTCTGTGTCTGTGTCTCACCCCGCTCCTTTCTCCGTCCCTCCCTCCCTCTAACCCTCTCTCTCTCACTCTCTCTCCCCCCTCAACCCCTCTCTCTCCGTCCCGCAAACCCTCTCTCTGTCACTATGTCACTCTCGCCCCTCCCCTCCTCTCTCTGTCCCTCTCTCCCTCTAGCCGTCTCACTGTTTCTGTGTGTCTTCCCCTCTCCCTTCTCTCTCTCGGTCCCTCTTGCTCCCTCTAACCCTCTCTCTCTCTCTGTCTCTGTGTCTCTCTCTCAGTCCGTCTCCTCCCCTCCCCTTCTCAGTCTCGTCCCTCTCTCCCTCTAACCCCCTCTCTGTCCCTGTGCCTCTCTCTCCCTCACCTCCCTCCCCCTCTCTGTCTCATCACTCTCTCCCTCTAACCCTCTCTCTGTCACTGTGTGTCTCTCTCTCTATCTCTCCCCCACTCCGTCCCTCTTTGCCTCTAGCCCTCTCTCTGCCTCTGTGTCTCTCCCCCTCCCCTCTCTGTCTCTCTCTCTCCATCCCTCTCGCTCCCTCTCCCCCACTCCTTCCCTCTAACCTTCTCTCTGTCTCTGTGTCCCTCTCACTCCCTCTCCCCCCCTCGCCCCCTCTCCATCCATCTGTCCCTCTACCCCACCTTTCTGTTTCTGTATCTCTCCCTCTCCCCCACCTCCGTCCCTCTCTCCCTCTAACCCTCGCTCTGTGTGTTTCTCTGTGTGTCCCTCTCTTGCCCCCTAACTTCTCCATCCATCTCTCCCTCTAACCCCCTCTCTGTCTCTCTCTCTCTGCGCCCCCCTCTCTCTCCGTCCCTCTCTCCCTCTCTCAGTCTCTGTGTCTGTCTCTCCCCCCAACCCTCTCTCTGTCTCTGTGTGTCTCTCTCTCCCCCTCCCCTCTCTCTCCGTCCCTCTCTCCCTCTAATCCCCTCTCTGTCTCTCCGTCTCTGTGTCTCTCCTTGTGCGGCCCTCCCTTCTATCTCCCTCTAACCCTCTCTCTGTCTCTCCTGCAGGTTCCGGGTTGGTCCCTGGACAGTGCTGGAATGATAGTGATCTCGATGGGGAATGATGATGCAATTGGAGAGTATTCCTGCACTCCATACAACAGCTACGGGACCCTGGGGGCATCAGACCCCACCAACGTCATTTTAAAGGTGTCTCTGACCTCAGCGACTGAGCCCTGTTCTCTGAGCTCACCCTCGTCTTCTCTCTCTCTCCCTGGAGACCAGCAGCAACGTCATCTCCACTGATTCTGACCACCACACCAGGAAATTCACCCTTGGGGTGCATCTCTGTTTCTGGCTTTCTGCCTCTCCCTATCTCTCTCTCGTTCTCTCACTCTCTCTCTCTCGTTCTCTCACTCCCTCTCTCTCTCTTTCTCTCTCTCTCTAGTTTATATTCTCTGTCTTTCTTTCACCCTTTCATTCTGTTCTCGCTTTTCTCTCTCTCTTTCTTTCTCTGTCGTCTATTCTCTCTCTGTCCCCCTCTCTCTCCCTCTTCTGATTCTATCTCTATCTGTGTCTCTCCCCTTCTGTCTCTCTATCTCTCAGTCCCCGTCTCTCTCCATCCCTCCCTCTCCCTGTCTCTGACTATCTGTCTGTCTGTCTCTTCTCTCTCTCTCTTTTTGTCCCCTGGCTCTGTCTGTCTCTCCCTCTTTTCCTGCCTGTCTCTGTCTCTCCCTTTCTGTCTCCATCTCGCTGTTTCTGCCTGTCTGTGTCCTTCTCTCTATCTCTCCCCGTCTCTCCATCTGCCCTATCCTCTCTCTCTCTCCCTCTCTCTCTGCCTGTCTCTATCTCTCTGTCTCTCTCTCTCTCTCTCTCTCTCTCTCTATTCCTCTGTCTCTGTCGGCCTCTATCTCTCTTGCCCCCTGCCTCTCTATCTCTGGCTGCCTGTCTTTCTCTCTCTCTCCCTTTCTATCCCCCCGGTTCCTCCCCACCTCTCCCTGTCTCCCCATCTGCAACCCGGTCTCTCTCTCTCTCTCTCTTTCTCTGTCCCAGACCCTGCTTATGATGCTCTCTGAAGCTGTGTTTTGTTTCTAGGACCCACCCAGGTTCCTAACAAAGCCTGCCCCCAATTACCATCAGGAACTGGGCCAGGAACTCAGCATC
The DNA here is from genome assembly GCF_030684315.1 of Stegostoma tigrinum. Lineage (NCBI taxonomy): Eukaryota > Metazoa > Chordata > Chondrichthyes > Orectolobiformes > Stegostomatidae > Stegostoma > Stegostoma tigrinum. The sequence goes on along the minus strand of NC_081399.1, from coordinate 10,178,268 downwards.
AACTGCTCTGCCACTGGGGACCCGGAGGCCAGGATCAGCTGGAGCAAGGTAGGGGTGGGGCGAGAGATGGAGTGAGGGGGTGGTGGCAGGGGTATGTGCAGGGTTGAGGGTTCACAGAGAAGATGGAGGGATGGGGAGAGAGGAGGAAGGGAGAGGGAGAGAGGGGATGGGTGAGAGCGAGGAAGAGGGAGATGTGAGGCAGAGGGAGGCGGGCAGATGTCCCAATGTATACAAGAGAAAGTAGCAGTCAGAGAGTCATGGAAACAGACCCTTCAGTCCAACCTGTCTAGATATCCTACATAAATCTAGTCCCATTTGCCAGCATTTGGCCCATGTCCCTCTAAACCCTTCCTATCCATGTCCCCATCCAGAAGCCTTTTAAATGCTGTAACTGAACCAGCCCCCACCACTTCCTCTGGCAGCTCATTCCGTACACACACCACCCTCTGTCTGAACATGATGACCCCAAGTCCCTTCTAAATCTTCCCCTCGCACCTTAAACCTATGTCCCTCTAGATTTGGACTCCCCCACCCTGGGCAACAGATTTTCATTATTCACACTGTCCATATCCCTCATGACTTTATCAACAAGTCCCTGTGTATATTGTACAGAACAGCATATCCTGGGTATATTACAGGGAATAGCAGTCTCTGTGTATATTATAGAGAATAGCATATCCTGCGTATATTATAGAGAATAACATTCCCTGGGCATGTTATAGAGAAAAGCAGTCCCTGTGTGTATTATAGAGAATAGCAGTCCCTGTATATAATATAGAGAATAGCAGTCCCTGTTTATATTACAGAGAATAGCAGGCCCTGAGTATATTAAAACAATAGCAGCCACTCTCGATACTATAGAGAACAGCATATTCTGTGCATATTATAGAGATTAGCAGTCACTGTGTATATTACGAGAATAGCAGTCCCTGTGTATATCAGAGAGAATAGCAGTCCCTGTGTATGTTACATAGATTAGCAGTCTCTGTGTATGTTACAGAGTACAGCAGTCCCTCTGTATATCATAGAGAATAGTAGCTCCTGCTTATATCATAGAGAATAGCAGCCCCTGTGTTATATTATAGAGAACAGCGTATCCTGTGTATATTGCAGAGAAGAGCAGTCCCTGTGTGTATTGTGGAGAATAGCAGACCATGCAGATATTATCAAGAATGTTAGTCTCTGTGGAAATCAAAGAAAATAGTAGTTCCTGCATATATTATAGAGGATAGCAGTCCCTGTGTGCAATATGGAGAACAGCAGCCCCTGTGTACATTATACAGAACAGCATATCCTGTGCATATTAAAGAGAATTGCAGCCCCTCTCTATATTATAGAGATCAGCATATCCTGTGTATATTATAGAAAATAGCAGTCCCTGTGTATATTATAGAGAATATCAGTGCCTGTGTAGATTATAGAGAATAGCAGCCCCTGTAGGTATTACAGAGAATAGCAGTCCCTGTGTAAATTATAGAGATGAGCAGTCCCTGTGTATATTACAGAGAATAGCAGTCCCTGTGTGTATTACAGAGAACAGCTGTCCCTGTGTAAATTGTAGAGAATAGCAGCCCCTGCGTATATTTTAGAGAATAGCAGTCCCTGTGTTTATTACAGAGAATAGCTGTCCCTGTGTATACTATAGAGAATTGCAGTCCCTGTGTACATTACAGAGAATAGCAGTTCCTGTGTATATTATAGAGAATAGCAGTCCCTGTGCACATTATAGAGAATAGCAGTCCCTGTGTACATGAGAGAATATCAGTCCCTGTGTGCATTAGAGAATAACAGTCCCTGTATATATCACAGAAAATAGCAGTCCCTGTGTATATCACAGAGAATAGCAGTTCCTGTGTATATCATAGAGAATAGCAGTCCCTGCGTATATCATAGAGAATAGCAGTCCCTGTGTATTTGACAGAGAACAGCAGTCTCTGTGCATATTATACAGAATAGCAGCCCCTGTGTCTATTATAGAGAATAGCAGTCCCTGTGTATATTACAGAGAATAGCAGTCTCTGTGTATTATACAGAGAATAGCAATCCCTGTGCGCATTACAGAGAATAGCAGGGCCTGCGTATATTACAGAGAATAGCAATCCCTGTATATATTACAGAGAATAGCAGTGTGTATCAGAGAGAATTGCAGTCCCTGGGTATATTACAGAGATGAGCAGTACCTGTGCATATTACAGAGAACAGCAGCCCATGTGTATATTACAGAGAATAGCAGTCCCTGTGTACATTACAAAGAATAGCAGTCCCTGTGTATATTATATAGAACAGCATTTCCTGTGTACATTGTTGAGAACAGCAGTCCCTGTGTATATTATAGAGAATTGCAGTCCCTGTGTATAGTATAGAGAATTGCAGTCCCTGTGTATATTATAGAGAATAGCAGTTCCTGTGAACATTACAAAGAATAGCAATCCCTGTATAGATTGTAGAGAATAGCAGTCACTGTGTATATTATAGAGAATAGCAGTCCCTGTGTATATTGTAGAGATTAGCAGTCCCTGTGTATATTGGAGAGAATAGCAGTCCCTGTATATATTAGAGAGAATAGCAGTCCCTGTGTATATTGGAGAGAATAGCAGTCCTTGTGTATATCATAGGGAATAGCAGTCTCTGTGTATATTACAGAGAATTTCAGTCCCTGTGCGCATTACAGAGAATGACAGTCCGTGTTTATATCACAGAGATTAGCAGTTCCTGTGTATATTATAGAGAATAGCAGTCCCTGTGTACATTGTTGAGAACAGCAGTACCTGCGTATATCATAGAGAATAGCTGTCCCTGTGTATATTACAGAGAATTGCAGTCCCTGTGTATATTGTAGAGAATAGCAGTCCCTGTGTATATTACAGAGAATAGCAGTCCCTGCGTATGTTATTCAGAATAGTAGTCCCTGCATATGTTATTGAGAATAGCTGTCCCTGCGTATATTACAGAGACCAGGAGTCCATGTATATGTTATAGAGAATAGCATCCCCCACGTCTCTTATCGAGAATAGCAGTCCCTGTGTATATTACAGAGACCAGCAGCCCCTGTGTATATTATCGAGAATAGCAGTCCCCGTGTATAACATATAGAACATGAGTCCCTGTGTAAATCTCGAGAATAGCAGTTCCCTGTGCAAATTACAGAGAATACCAGTCCCTGTGTATATTACAGAGAATAGCAGTCTCTGTGTATATTACAAAGAACAGCAGTCCCTGTGTAGATTATAGAGAATAGCAGTCCCTGTGTATATTACTGAGAATAGCAGCCTCTGTGTGTATTATAGAGAATATTATCCCCCGCATCTCTTATCGAGAATTGCAGTCCCTGTATATTACAGAAAATAGCAGTCTCTGTGTATATTACAGAGACCAGCAGCCCATGTGTATATTATAGAGAATAGCAGTCTCTGTGTATAACATACGGAACAGCAGTCCCTATGTAAATCTCGAGAATAGCAGTTCCCTGTGCAAATTACAGAGAATAGCAGTCCCTGTGTATATTATAGAGAATTGCAGTCCCTGTGTACATTACAGAGAAAAGCAGTTCTTGTGTATATTATAGAGAATAGCTGTCCCTGTGCACATTGTAGAGAATAGAAGTCCCTGTGTACATGAGAGAATATCAGTCCCTGTGTATTTCACAGAAAATAGCAGTTCCTGTGTATATCACAGAGAATAGCAGTCCCTGTGTCTAATATAGAGAACAGCAGTCCCTGTGTATGTTATAGAGAATAGCAGCCTCTGTGTATATTATAGAGAGCAGCAGTCCCTGTGTGTATTATAGAGAGTAGCAGTCCCTGTGTATATTATAGAGAATAGCAGTCCCTGTGTATATTACAGGGAATAGCAGTCCCTGTGTATATTATAGAGAATAGCTGTCCCTGTGTATATTATAGAGAGTAGCAGTCCCTGTGTATATTATAGAGAATAGCTGTCCCTGTGTATATTATAGAGAATAGCTGTCCCTGTGTATATTATAGAGAGTAGCAGTCCCTGTGTATAATTTAGAGAATAGCAGTCCCTGCGTATATTATAGAGAATAGCAGTCCCTGCGTATATTATAGAGAATAGCAGCCCCTGTGTATATTACAGAGAATAGCAGTCCCTGTGTATATTATAGAGAATAGCAGTCCCTGTGTATATTATAGAGAATAGCTGTCCCTGTGTGTATTATGGAGAATAGCAGTCCCTGTGTATATTATAGAGAATAGTAGTCCCTGTGTATATTACAGGGAATAGCAGTCCCTGTGTACATTGTGGAGAATTGCTGTCCCTGTGTATATTATAGAGAATAACAGTCCCTGTGTATGGTATAGAGAATAGCAGTTCCTGTGTATATTATAGAGAATAGCTGTCCCTGTGTATATAGAGAATAGCAGTCCCTGTGTATATAGAGAATAGCCGTCCCTGTGTATATTATAGAGAATAGCAGTCCCTGTGTATATTATAGAGAATAGCAGTCCCTGTGTATATTACAGGGAATAGCAGTCCCTGTGTACATTGTGGAGAATAGCAGTCCCTGTGTATATTATAGAGAATAGCAGTCCCTGTGTATATTACAGGGGATAGCAGTCCCTGTGTACATTGTGGAGAATAGCAGTCCCTGTGTACATTGTGGAGAATAGCAGTCCCTTTAGATGTCATTGACTGTGATTGTAAGATTCACTGGGATCGCATGCTCTAAGATGAGCTTTGCTATTTCCAGAGTGATACCAAATGTCAATTTTTTAAAAAAGTAGACTCTGTACCGGAGTTTGCCTGACATTCAGAGCAAAGTTGGCAGAAACTGGGCGACTGCTCTCTGTACTGAAGAAGAATTATTGCAACTAAATTGTTTCTCACTCCAAATAAACAGGCATAGACCATTGTTGTATGATTCTGTGAACTGAAATTTCATTCCGTCTTCCTTACACACATACACACACGTTGCACACACGCACACACGCACATCCATACATTTACCTACTCGCACTCACATGCACATTCACACACATTTGCGCACTCGCTCGCACACTCCCATGCACATGCATACTCCCACGCCCACTCACATGCACACACACACTCGCGCATGCACACTCACACTCGTACACACACGGTGGAGAGTCTGTTTGATAGACTTCCCGTTTCCGATGTTGGGATGGTTCTACATCAGCCAGCCAGACCCTTCTGGATCAGTTATTGTTCTCTGGATTCTTCTGCCAGTTTTCAAGAGACACACAGAGTGGATGATCCACTTTTAAAATGTGCCTGATTCCTCAATCCACAAATCGCATTTCACTGCAAATTGCTGCAGGTAAGATAGCTGATCATTCTTCCGTTTTAAACAGGAGTTTTATGACGACAGCTTTTGGCTGAGAGAATGAATGCACACAGTAAGTTTGCAGATGGCAGTGAGATTGGTGTTATAGTGGACAGCGAAGAAGGTTACCCTCAGAGTACAACAGGACCTTGATCAGATGGGCCAAGGGGCCAAGGAGTGGCAGATGGAGATTAATTTAGATAAATGTGAGGGGCTGCACTTATACACTTAATGGGAAGGTCCTGGGGAGTGTTACTGAACAAAGAGACCTGCGGGGGGGGGGGCAGGTTCATAGCTCCCTGAGAGTGGAGTCACAGGTAGACAGGGCGGTGAGGGAGGTGTTTGGGACACTGGCCTTTATTGGTCAGTGCATTGAGTACAGGGAGCTGGGAGGGTCATGTTGCAGCTGTACATGACATTGGTTAGGGCCACTTCTGGAATACTGTGTGTAATCCCAGTCTCCCTGCTACAGGAAGGATGTTGTGAAACTTGAAAGGGTGGTGCGTGTATGGAATGAGCTGCCAGAGGAAGTGGTGGGGGCTGGTACAGTTACAGCATTTAAAAGGCATCGGGATGGGGACATGGATAGGAAGGGTTTAGAGGGACACGGACCAGATGCTGGCAAATGGGACCAGATTAATTTAGGATATCGGGTCGGCATGGACGAGTTGGACCAAAGGCTCTGTTTCTGTGCTGTACAGCCGAATGAATGTGTCTTTCTCTCTCTCTGTCTCTCTTCTGTCTCTCTCTCGCCCCATCTCTCTCTCTCTCTCCCCCATCCCCCATCTCTGTCTCTGTGTCTCTCTCTCCCCCTCTCTCTGTCTCTGTCTTTCTCTGTGTCTCTGTATCTCATTTCCAGTTCCAACCCGCTCAGTTAGATGAGAACCGATCAGCTTCAGCTGCAAACAGCTCCTGAGCTCCTGCTTTGCCCTGTTCACGTTGGGTATCGAATTGCTCTTTGTGAAATTTTGCCACCATTTGGTAAAGAAGTGTATTTGCAAACACAGTTTTCGTTGAGGGTTTTCAAAGACCCAAAAATTCTGTAAAAAAAAAACAAGCGACAGGAAGAGGGAAGGAAGGTTATTGATAGAGAAAGAGAGAGAGAAGGGGCCAGACAAACAGAGAGTGACAGAAACAAAGGGGACAACGAGACCAAGGCAGAGATAGAATGGGAAGCACCAGGAGATCGCGACAGGGAGAGCGAGAGAGGTTAGGAGGATAACGGAGAGAAACTAATAGACACACAATGAGAGATAGTCTGCACGAGGAGAGAGACAACGGAAGAATGAGAGTGAGACAGAGAGAATGAGATAGAGGGGGGAGATAGAGGAAGGGAGAGAGCAAGCAATGCAGTGGAGGAAATGGGAAAGGAACAACAGCCGGAGAAGGGGCTCGTCTTTGTAATCAGGCTGCTCCTCAATTTTTCCCAGGAGGACACCAATTCCCCGGGACAGTTCCAGGTCCTTGAGGATGGGACACTGTTCTTCCGGAGCGTCAGGAAGGATCACCATGGAACGTGGACTTGCAAGGCATCGGATAATCTCACTGAGATCACAGCCAGCACCATGGTGTGGGTGACAGGTGAGACTCCCCATCTCACTGTGTCACTCAGTAAAGGTGATCCCTCAGTGGGAGGGGGCACTGAAGGCTGGGGGGAGCGAGGAGCTGAGGGAGTTTCACAGGCTGGGGGCCAAAGGGGGTGAGGGTGTCCCACAGTTTGGAGGAGGTGAGGGGCTCCCACAGTTTGTGGGGGAGTGAGGAGGTGAGGGGGTCCAAGAGTTTGGAGGAGGTGATGGGGTCCCACAGTTTGGGGGGAGTGAGGAGGTGAGGGGGTTCCCACAGTTTAGGGGAAGGTGAGGAGGTGAGGAGGGGTCCCACAGTTTGGGAGGAGTGAGGACGTGATGGGGTCCCACAGTTTAGGGGGAGTGAGGAGGTGAGGGGCTCCCATAGTTTGGTGGGGAATGAGGAGGTGAGGGGGGTCCAACAGTTTGGGGGATTGAGGAGGTGAGGGGGGGGGTCGCACAGTTTGGGGGGAGTGAGGAGGTGAGGGGGTCCCATAGTTTGGGGGGGAGTGAGGAGGTGAGGGGGACCCACAGTTTGGGGGGAGTGAGGAGCTGAGGGGGTCCCACAGTTTAGGGGGAGTGAGGAGGTGATGGGGTCCCACAGGTTGGGGGAAGTGAGGAGGTTAGAGGGGTCCCAGAGTTTGCGGGGAGTGAGGAGGTGAGGGGGTCCCACAGTTTGAGGGGGGAATGAGGAGGTGAGGGGGTCCCATAGTTTGGGGGGAGTGAGGAGGTGAAGGGGTCCCACAGTTTAGGGGGAGTGAGGAGGTGAGGAGGGGTCCCACAGTTTGGAGAGAGTGAGGAGGTGAGGGGGTGTCCCACAGTTTGGAGGGAGTGAGGGGGTGATGGGGGTTCCCACAGTTTGGGGGAAGTGAGGGGATGAGAGGGTGTCCCACAGTTTGGGGGAAAGTGAGGAGGTGAGGGGGTGTTCCCACAGTTTGGGTGGAGTGAGGAGGTGAGGGGTCCAACAGTTTGGGGGGAGTGAGGAGGTGAGGGGGTCCCACAGTTTAGGGGGAGTGAGGAGATGAGGAGGGGGTCGCACAGTTTAGGGGGAATGAGGAGGTGAGGGGGTGTCCCACAGTTTGGAGAGAGTGAGGGGGTGATGGGGTCCCACAGTTTGGGGGGAGTGAGGAGGTGAGGGGGGAGTGAGGGGGCGAGGGGGTGTCCCACAGTTTCGGGGAGGTGAGGAGGGGGTCCCATAGTTTGGGGGAGAATGAGGAGGTGAGGGGGACCCACAGTTTGGGGGGACGTGAGGAGCTGAGGGGATCCCACAGTTTAGGGGGTGTGAGGAGGTGATGGGGTCCCACAGGTTGGGGGGAGTGAGGAGGTGAGGGGGTCCCACAGTTTGAGGGGGGAATGAGGAGGTGAGGGGGTCCCACAGTTTGGGGGGAGTGAGGAGGTGAGGGGTCCAACAGTTTGGGGGGAGTGAGAAGGTGAGGGTGTCCCATAGTTTGGGGGGAATGAGGAGGTGAAGGGGTCCCACGGTTTAGGGGGAGTGAGGAGGTGAGGGGGGGGTCCCACAGTTTGGAGAGAGTGAGGGGGTGATGGGGTGCCCCACAGTTTGGAGGGAGTGAGGGGGTGATGGGGGGGTCCCACAGTTTGGGGGAAGTGAGGGGATGAGAGGGTGTCCCACAGTTTGGGGGAAAGTGAGGAGGTGACGGGGTGTTCCCACAGTTTGGGTGGAGTGAGGAGGGGGTCCCACAGTTTGGGGGGAGTGAGGGGGTGAGAGGGTCTCCCTCAGTTTGGGGGAAGTGAGGAGGTGATGGGGTCCCACAGTTTGGGGGGAGTGAGGAGGTGAGGGGGGAGTGAGGGGGTGAGGGGGGGTCCCACAGTTTCGGGAAGGTGAGGAGGGGGTCCCATAACTTGGGGGGGAATGAGGAGCTGAGGGGGACCCACAGTTTGGGGGGAAGTGAGGAGCTGAGGGGGTCCCACAGTTTAGGGGGAGTGAGGAGGTGATGGGGTCCCACAGTTTGGGGGATGTGAGGGGGCGAGGGGGGTCCCACAGTTTCAGGGAGGTGAGGAGGGGGTCCCACAGTTTCGGGGGAGTGAGGGGGTGAGGGGGTCCCGCAGTTTATGGGGAGTGAGGGGGTGAGGGGGTCCCACAGTTTGGGGGGAGTGAGGGGGTGAGGGGGTCCCACAGTTTTGGGGGGAGTGAGGGTGTGAGGGGGGGTCCCACAGTTTCGGGGGAGTGAGGGTGTGAGGGGGGGTCCCACAGTTTCGGGGGAAGTGAGGGTGTGAGGGGGTCCCACAGTTTAGGGGGAGTGAGGGGGTGAGGGGGTCCCACAGTTTATGGGGAGTGAGGGGGTGAGGGGGTGCCACAGTTTGGGGGGAGTGAGGGGGTGAGGGGGTCCCACAGTTTTGGGGGGAGTGAGGGTGTGAGGGGGGGTCCCACAGTTTCGGCGGAGTGAGGGTGTGAGGGGGGGTCCCACAGTTTCGGGGGAAGTGAGGGTGTGAGGGGGTCCCACAGTTTAGGGGGAGTGAGGGGGTGAGGGGGTCCCACAGTTTTGGGGGGAGTGAGGGGGTGAGGGGGGGTCCCACAGTTTCGGGGGAAGTGAGGGGGTGAGGGGGGGGGGTCCCACAGTTTCGGGGGAGGAGGGTGTGAGGGGGTCCCACAGTTTCGGGGGAGTGAGGGTGTGAGGGGGGGTCCCACAGTTTCGGGGGAAGTGAGGGTGTGAGGGGGTCCCACAGTTTCGGGGGAAGTGAGGGTGTGAGGGGGTCCCACAGTTTTGGGGGAAGTGAGGGGGTGAGGGGGGGTCCCACAGTTTCGGGGGAAGTGAGGGGGTGAGGGGGGGTCCCACAGTTTCGGGGGAAGTGAGGGTGAGGGGGGGTCCCACAGTTTCGGGGGAAGTGAGGGGGTGAGGGGGGGTCCCACAGTTTCGGGGGGAGTGAGGGGGTGAGGGGGTTCCCACAGTTTCGGGGGAAGTGAGGGTGTGAGGGGGTCCCACAGTTTCGGGGGAGTGAGGGGGTGAGAGGGGGTCCCACAGTTTCGGGGGAAGTGAGGGTGTGAGGGGGTCCCACAGTTTAGGGGGAGTGAGGGGGTGAGGGGGTCCCACAGTTTTGGGGGGAGTGAGGGGGTGAGGGGGGGTCCCACAGTTTCGGGGGAAGTGAGGGGGGGGGGTCCCACAGTTTCGGGGGAGGAGGGGGTGAGGGGGGGTCCCACAGTTTCGGGGGAAGTGAGGGTGTGAGGGGGTCCCACAGTTTCGGGGGGAGTGAGGGGGTGAGGGGGGGGTCCCACAGTTTCGGGGGAAGTGAGGGGGTGAGGGGGTCCCACAGTTTTGGGGGGAGTGAGGGGGTGAGTGGGGGTCCCACAGTTTCGGGGGAAGTGAGGGGGTGAGGGGGGGTCCCACAGTTTCGGGGGAAGTGAGGGGGTGAGGGGGGGTCCCACAGTTTTGGGGGGAGTGAGGGGGTGAGGGGGCGTCCCACAGTTTCGGGGGAGGAGGGGGCTCAAGTTTGGGCAGTTGCATCTCCCAAAGGTTTAACCCTGACCTCAGTGACCCTGGTCTGTTGCTGTAGGAACCAGCCCCCACTCTGTCACTAGCCTGAGGGTGAGGCCAGGCGTGTTCGCTGTCAACGTCTCCTGGGAACCCGGCTTCGATGGTGGTCACCCACAGCACTTCACTGTCTGGTAGGACCCTGCCTGCTTGACCCTCCTTCAAATGTCCCCTTCCATGGTGCTACCATGACCCTATCCACAGGCCCATTGCCCCCTTTAGACCCTCCAAAAGTCATGGGGTCCGAGGGTGACCTTTCACCCGCTCCCTTTGCTGTTAAAAGTGTCCATTACAGATTTTGCTTTCTCCCGAAGGGATAGCATTATCTAACTGTGACCCCTTTGACCCCGTAGTGGTAGAGGTCACAGTATGTGAAGCTGACCTTTCACCCCTCTCACGGCGGGGTCACAGTGCGGCACTGACCTTTCAACCCCCAGCAGTGGGGTCGCAGTGTATGTGATACTGACCTTTCACCCCCTGGTGGTCGGGCCACAGTGCGTGTGATACTGACCTTTCACCCCCCTGGCAGTGGGGTCACAGTGTGATACTGACCTTTCACCCCCTGGCGGTGGGGTTACAGTGTGAGTGTGACCCTCTCTCTCTCTCTCTCTCCCTCTCTCTGTCTCTCAGGTTCAGGCAGATATCCCGTGGGTCCCACGACTGGATTATCCGAATGGTTCCAGATGGACACTCCAGCCTGAGTGTGGACCACCTGTGGTCGAACACCGGCTACCAGTTCAGTGTCCTGGCCCAGAGTGATCATGGGAGTGGGCCCTTCAGTCAGATCGTCAATACCCACACCCTCAGTGAGTACCAACCCTCTGCCTCATGTCGATCCCCCTACCTGGGGGCGGTAGGGCGTTGGCAACATCTATATTATACAAAGGACATGAGGAGTTGGCAACGGTATCTGGGCATGTTACATGAGTGGGTGAATATTTGGAATACGATGTTGGAAGGTGGGAATCTGTCACAATTTAGTGAAGCAACAGCGTGGAGGCAGGTCATTTCGATGGAAAGAGATTGCAGAGCCCTGAGGTGCAGAGGGGTCTCGGAATCCTGGTGCAGTGATTGCCTTAATATGGAGCTGCAGGAAGTGGTTCAAAGGCATTGGGAATATATATTGCAAGGGGGATGGAATCTAACATGAAGGATGTCTCACTGCAGTTGCACTGGGAGGGAATTCCTAGAGGCATGGTTCTCCACCCACAATGCAAACAAACAAACATATAGAATTGGTGCCCATACACAAACCCATCCAGATCAAAACCGGAAATGACATTACTCACCATACTGCAGAACAATATCGCTTCATTGGAGGGTCCACTGATGATGTTACCTCAGCACGGAGACGAAACGTCTGAGCAACAACAAGCAAGCTCGACGAGCAAGTCAACACCCTCGCCCACAACAGATCTTTGTCGAAACTTTCAACGCTACGCTGAAAGAAGATTGTAGTCTCACTAAAGACACCGGTGGCCAGCGGTGCGCCCCGGGGATCAGTGCTGGGACCGCTGTGGCCTGCCAATTATACAAAACGGTTTTGGGCGACAATATAAGAAGGGTTTGTGGATGACACTGAGGCTGGTGGCCGAGTGCACAGTGAAGAGGGTTACCTGAGATTACCAGGAGATTTTGATCGGTTGAGTCAGTGGGCTGAAGGGTGGCAGGTGGTGTTCAATCTGGATACCCGCGAGGGGTTACATTTTGGGGAAACAAACGAGGGCAGGAGTAGTGCATTTAATGGTGGGGCCCTGGGTAGAGCAGAGGGACCTCAGGGGTTCAGGTACATGATGCTTTGAAGTTTGTGTCACATGTAGACAGGGGGCTTTAGGAGACGTTGAGCACATTTTCCTTCATTGCTCAGTGTAGGAGTTGGGGATGTCATGTTGAGGATCTCCAGGATGTTGGTGCAGAACGTTTGAACATGTTTTAAGGCCGAGCTAGGCAGATTCTCGATGACCAAGAGCATGGAAGGTTATCGGGGGAATGTGGAATTATGGTTAAAGTCAGGTCAGCCGCGATTGGATTGAATGGGAGAGCAGGGTCTAAAGGGCCGAAGGGTATTAACCTTGTTCCCCCGTTCGTCCACCTCGAGTTTGTGGCTCCATCAAACGTCTAACCCTCTCTCCCCGTTGCCCCTCTCCCGTGTCCCCTACCCAGGTGTTCCCGCGGCGACAGCCGCCCCGCGGCGCCCCCCAGTGCCCAGCGACGGGCCCCGCATCCTGCTACCCCCCCGTGACCTGGTGGTGAATCGGACGGCGCGCGGTGTGGTGCTGCGGTGGAGCGCTCCCCCCTCCCCCTCCCGCCTCCCCCTGGCCTACGTGCTGGAGTACCGCCACGGAGGCGCCTGGGCCGTACTGCACAGCGCGATCCCAGCCCAGGAGGACCAGCTGCTGCTGGCGGGACTTGTCAAGGTGAGGAGTTCGAAGGGTTGTGGGTGGGTGTGGGTGGGGGGAGTGGGGGTGCGGGGATAAGTTGGCGGGGCGGGGTTAGAGAAAGAGGGAAAGGAAGAGAACAAAGAAAATGAGACCGAAGGGAGAGACATAAGAGTTTGGGCGAGAGAGTGAGAGAGAGAAACTCTTGAAGAAAGAGGGAGTGGGAGAGAGAGAAACTCTTGAGGAGAGAGGGAGTGAGAGAAAGAAATTCTTGAGGAAAGAGAGAGTGAGACAAAGAAATTCTAGAGGAAAGAGAGAGTGAGAGAGAAATGCTTGAACAAAGAGAGTGAGTGAGAAAGAAACTCTTGAGGAAAGAGAGAGAGAGAAAGAAATTCTTGAAGAAAGAGAGAGTGAGTGAGAAAGAAACTCTTGAGGAAAGAGAGAGAGAAAGAAATTCTTGAAGAAAGAGAGAGTGAGAGAGAAAGAAACTCTTGAGGAAAGAGAGAGAGAGAAACTCTTGAGGAAAAAGAGAGTGGGAAAGAAAGAAAAACTCTTCAGGAAAGAATGAGAGAGAGCAAACCTCTTGAGGAAAGAGAGTGAGAGAGAGAGGCAAAGATTGAGAAAGAGGAGACAAAGAGAAGGAGAAGGGGATCGCGGGAAAAGAGAAGGTTTAAAGACACAGCGATGACAAACCAAAGGATACCAGATCAGCCTCCCTGCCACTGGATTCAAAATTTAAACATCGAGTGGCCCTCAAAATTGCTCAATTGTTCCTTATCAAACCTGACAAATAACAGATCTCAGATACCAAGTTTATAACTTAAATGAAAGTGAGCAATTTATTGTGGAGAGTACACACCTTTCAGCAGAACACAGATGAACGATCTAATTAATATCTCCAACTGAAGCCCAAACCTCTCACTCGCGCACTCACAGACAGACAGACACAGTGAGGGACAAATTAGAATATAAAGACTTCGTAATTTGTCAGCTCAATGATCTGTTTGCACCCTTTAATATTGGGTAGAGAATAATTCCAATGATTGACAATTGCTGAAATTCTGAAGTCAGCCCCAACACCTTCACACTGCGTTCTAGAGACATTTCCTTATTTCTTACAAACAGGCATTTCTTTTCTCAGAACAAGTCGACAACTCGAGATTAGTGAGAGGGAGAGCGAAATTAGCCTTCCTGCCTGTCAGACCCTGCAGCAAAATTGCCTCCTGCCCCAACATACCGGTTCACAATTTAGTTTCTCTTTCTTTCTCAATGCTCTCTGTGATGGAGCGGTCAGGAACTGCTGTCCCTCCAACCAGCCTGCCATTCCCTGAGAGCAGCAACCTCTCCTGTGGCGACTCGTCTCCAGTGTCCCGGGAGCTGGTAATTACGCTGGCGTTATCTTCCCAGGCCAGTTCCCAGCACCAGATGGCCTCCCTAGCGTTTCTCTCAGTTCGCAGTCCAACTCCCAAATGTAACCAGACGTTGTCAGCCAAAAACAAAAGAGAAAAGTCGAAGCTAGAGATGGCCACAGCAAAAAAGGGAAAAGAAAAAGACTAGACTGGGAGACAAAGGAAGAGTGATTGAAGAAGGGGGGAGAGAGGGAGAGAGAAAGACTGAAGTGAGAGATATTGAAGGAGGGGAGAGAAAGAGAGCGAGAGGTCGATGGAGGGGGGGAGAAAGAGAGCAAGATGTCGAAGGAGGGGAGAGAAAGAGAGCGAGATGTCGAAGGACGGGGGAGAAAGAGAGCGAGATGTCGAAGGAGGGGAGAGAAAGAGAGCGAGATGTCGAAGGAGGGGGGAGAAAGAGAGCGAGATGTCGAAGGAGGCGTTAATGAGGGTAAAGAATAGAATTAAGGAAGGAGAAAGACTGAGGGAAGAGAGAGTAAGAGAGAAAAAGAGAGGCTCAGCAGGGCAGAACTTGTTGAAGGGTAAAGAGAGAGAGATTGACGGAGGGGGATCGAGGCAAGAGAGTGAATGGCAGGCACAGAGGGATGAAAGTGCAGTCAAGGTAGAGAAAGAATGAAGAAGAGAAATTGGCGGGAGAGAGATGGAAGGAGGAGGCGATTGAGGGAGGAGAGAAATCAGTTGAGAAAAGACAGAGTGAGGGCAGAGAGTGAAGAGGAGCATTTGGCAAGAGAGTGATAGTGAGAGATTGAGTGACAGAGAGATCAAGTGAGAGATAGAAGGAAAGATGCTGGGAGATAAAGGGATTAGGGGAAGGGTCCCACCTGCCTCGTCACTAACGGTGAGTTTGGTCTCTGTTCTATTAGGATGTTTCCTATCAGTTTCGAATGATTTCCCTCAGTGGGGAGCTGGTCAGTGAGCCCAGTGATATTGTTAATATCTCAACCTCAGGTAATGGGATGTATCTCTGTGTCTCTTCGTCAGTCTGTGTGGGTGTGTCTGTGTGAGTGTGTATTTCTGTGTGTCTGTGCATGTGTGTGTGTGTGTCTGCTTGTGCCTGTATGAGTGTGTGTGTTTCTGTGTGCGTGTGTGTGTGTGTATGTGTCTGTCTGTGAGTGTGTGTGTGCGTCTGTGTGTCTGTCTGTGCATGTGTGTCTGTCTCTGTGTGTGCGCGCGCGCGTGTGTGTGTGTGTGTGTGAATGACTGTGTCAGTTTGTGTGTGTGTGAGAGAGAGTGTGTATGACTGTATCCATGTGTGAGTGAGATTGAGTGTGTGTGTGTGTGTGTGTGTGTGTGTGTGTGTGTGTGTGTGTGTGTGTGTGTGTGTGAATGACTGTGTCAGTTTGTGTGTGTGTGAGAGAGAGTGTGTATGACTGTATCCATGTGTGAGTGAGATTGAGTGTGTGTGTGTGTGAATGACTGTGTCAGTTTGTGTTTGTGTGAGAGAGAGTGTGTATGACTGTATCCATGTGTGAGTGAGATTGTGAGTGTGTGTGTGTGTGTGTGTGTGTGTGTGTGTGTGTGTGTGTGTTTGACTGTTTGTCTGTGAGTGAGTGTGTGTAGATGGGGAGCCTCAGTGCCTAAGGGGGACAGGGGAGATTTTCAGCAGAGTCTGGCTGCGTCTGTGGAGAAGAATCAGATTTACTGTTTCAGGCCTGGTGACCCTTCCTCGGCACTGCCCAGACCCAAAACATTAACACTGATTGCTTTCTTCACAGATGCTGTCAGACCTGCTGAGCTTTTCCAGCAACTTCTGTTTTTGTCCCCGATTTACAGCGTCTTTCGGGGGGTTACTTTGAGGGAGATTTTCAGCGTGACCGCCTGAGGCAGGGTGCTGATCCGCTCCTTTTCCGCTCCCTCCCCTCACCTCCTCCAGGAATGTCCAGCTACCCCTCGGGAGAGACGATGTGGGAGCCTTTCACACATTCCATAAGGGCTGGCATCATCGCTGGAGCGTGCTTCCTCACAAGTGCCTTTGCCATCAGCATCCTGGTTTCACATGTCATGAGGTGCAGAAGACAGGCGCAGATGCAAAGTGAGAGAAATGGAGGTGGCATGGGGAGGACGGGGGGGTCGGGGGATGTGAGGAAAGCCATCACAGCCCTTGATAGCGAGGCTGCATTCGACCGAGTGTGGCAAAACGGAGCCCCGGCAAAGCTGGAATCAATGGGTACAGGGGGCAAACTCTCCGGTGGTTGGAGTCATACAATAGACAGTAGGTGCGGGAGTAGGCCATTCGGCCCTTCGAGCCAGCACCACCATTCATTATGATCATGGCTGATCATCCACCATCAGTATCCTGTCCCTGCCTTATCCCCATAACCCTTGATCCCACTATCTTTAAGACCTCTATCCATCTCTTTCTTGAAAGCATCCAGAGAGTTGGCCTCCACTGCCGTCTGGGGCAGAGCATTCCATATATCCACAACTCTCTGGGTGAAGAAGTTTTTCCTCAACTCTGTTCTAAATGGCCTACACCTTATTTTTAAAGTGCGTCCTCTGGTTCTGGACTCCCCCATCAGCGGAAACATGCTTCCTGCCTCCAGAGTGTCCAATCCCTTAATAATCTTATACGCCTCAATCAGATCCCCTCTCATCCTCCTAAACTCAAGTGTATACAAGTCCCTCCAATCTTTACCTGGCACACAGAGAGATGGTCATGGTTGTTGGAGATCAGTCATCTCAGCTGAGATCCTCAGGGTAGAGTCCTGCGACCAACCACCATCAGCTGCTTCATCCATGACCTTCCCTCCACCATCAGGTCAGATGTTGGGAATGTTCGCCGACGATGGCACAATGTTCAGCCCCATTTGTGACTCCTCAGATACTGAAGCAGCCCGTGTCCGATTGCAACAAGACCTGCACAATACCCAGGTTTGGGCTGACAAGTCACATTCGTGCCACACAAATGCCAGGCTATGCCCATCACCAATTAGAGGCAATCTAACCACTGCCCCTTGACATTCAGTCTGTAAGTGACGAACGAGTCTAAGACCCCTCACCCCAAGCCTCTTTCCCAGCATCTGACCTGCTCATAGATTCATAAAGGTACACAGCATGGAAACAGGCCCTTTGGCCCAAGTTATCCATGCCTCAAACCTATGCCCCTCCAGTTTTGCACTCCCCTACCCTGGGGTAGAGATCTGGGCTATTCACTCTATCTATGCTGATTTTACAAATGTCTGTAAGATCACCCCTCAGTCTCCTATGCTCCAGTGAAAAAAAGGGTCCCAGATCATCCAGCCTCGCTTATAACTCGAGCCCCCCCAGTCCTGGTGACGTCCCTGAAAATCTTTCTTGCATCTTTTCCAGTTTAGTAACATCCTTCCTACAGCAGGGGAGCAAGAAAAGCACGTGATATTCCAAAAATAGTCATGCCAATGCCTTGTGCAGCTGCAAGTCCTGGGCTCAATGCGTGCGAAACAAATTCTTCACCACCCTCTCGACCTGCGAGGCAAATTTCAATGTCATTTCTATGTCCAAGAGCGCTTACCAGGACCCTACCATGAACTGGTTGAGATCCTAACCTAGCCTTCCTCGCTGACAGCCACAGCGCCAATTTAACTGTTATCCGCAAAAGTACTCTCCTTTCGGAATTTGCGATTTCAAGTTCCTGTCAGGATTCTTCAGGGAAGAGAAAACTTCAGCAGGTTGTCAGAGAGGGTGGTCGCGGTTTAATGAGGGCAGCATTGTTGAGTCTGGAATACAGGTTGAATGAAGACTATTCACTTTGAGAAGGATGTGCGGGGAGGCATGATGTTTCTGAAAGGGAAAGAGAGGGGTCGGGAAGTGTGGATTCCAAAGGGTTCAGAGTGTCTGTGCCCCTGAGACACCGAGGGCGAGCGTGCAGGGGCAGCGAGGGGAGGGGGACGTCGGTGGCTGAGCAGAGCGGTGTCGGCGTCCTGTCAGTCTTACACAGCCCCAGGGAGAGCACCGTCTGGGATACAGTGGGCAGCTCCTGTCTCCTTATCGAATGGAGGGTGGGTCTGTGGGGGAGGGTAGCGGAGGGTCCACAGATTAATCCCTGGGATGGTGGGATCGTCCTGTCGTGAGAGATCGAGGAGACTGAGTCTGTCTTCCTCGGGGCAGGGGGTGAGTTATGAAGAACAGGACCAGGGATCGTGACCTCAGGATGAGGAGCAGGCTATTCAGCACGGAGATGGGATGGGACTACTTCACTCCGAAGGTGGGAAATCTCTGGAATTCTCTCCCCCGGGAAATTCTGGGAGCTCAGTCATTGGGCAGGTCAAAGACAGAGATCAATCGGTTTCTGGAGATTCACAACATTGAGGGACATGGAGATAGTGGGGGAAATGGAATTCAGGGGATGACCAGCTGTGATCTAGAATGGCAGGGCATCTTGAGGGGGTGACTGGCCCACTCCTGCTACTATGTTCCTGGAGTTACCAGTTGGACACTCTCAGGGAGACATCTGGGCACTGACTGGTGTCTCTCAGTCCCCTCGCTCTCAGGGAGATATCTGTACACTGACTGGTGTCTCTCAGTGCCCTCTCTCTCAGGGAGATATCTGTACACTGACTGGTGTCTCTCAGTCCCCCATCTCTCTCAGGGAGATATCTGTACACTGACTGGTATCTGTCAGTCCCCTCACTCTGAGGGAGATATCTGTACACTGACTGGTGTCTCTCAGTGGTCCCTGTCTCTCTCAGCGAGATATCTATACACTGACTGGTGTCTCTCAGTCCCCCCTCTCTCTCTCTCAGGGAGATATCTGTGCACTGACTGGTGTCTCCAAGTTTCTTTCTGTCACAGCATTTATTTTGACATTGGATCGCAGGGCCTCACACAGCAATTTGTAGTAATAAGTATTTTGAATTTTTTTTTTAACAGATGTTCCCGTCATTTTCGGTCGCTATCAGAAGTCTCCAAATACAGAGTAAGTACATCAGCAAATCCCAGTCTAACCCCGTGCTGTCCCTGTCCCTGGGAGTGTTTGATGGGGCACAGTGTAGAGGGAGCTTTACTCTGTATCTAACCCCGTGCTGTCCCTGCCCTGGGAGTGTTTGATCGGGGGGACAGTGTAGAGTGAGCTTTACTCTGTATCTAACCCCGTGCTGTCCCTGCCCTGGGATGTTTGATGGGGGACAGTGTAGAGGGAGCTTTACTCTGTGTCTAACCCCGTGCTATCCCTGCCCTGGGAGTGTTTGATGGGGGACAGTGTAGAGGGAGCTTTACTCTGTATCTAACCCCGTGCTGTCCCTGCCCTGGGAGTGTTTGATGGGGGGGACAGTGTAGAGTGAGCTTTACTCTGTATCTAACCCCGTGCTGTCCCTGCCCTGGGATGTTTGATGGGGGGACAGTGTAGAGGGAGCTTTACTCTGTATCTAACGCAGTGTTTGATAGGCCTGGCGCTGAGGGCTCTGTACCTGATTCTGCCTCAGTGTTGTTTCTTTCACGGTTTTCCTCAGGCGCTCTGACAGCCCAGACAGCGTGCTGAAGCTCAAGTTGGAGAGCTCTCTCTACGAGACGTTTGAGCGTGCGGCTGTGTCTCCTGGCAAGGCTGGACGAGGGAGACCTGTGCAGTACGAGACCCACCTCGGCTGCCTGGAGTCCATTCGACGGGGAGCCGATGGCCGCTTCGTGGTGCAGTCAGAGCCCGAGATCCTGCCCCACCCACCTCCTCCTGCGCCCCCTGTGCCTTGCCCCCAAGCCCAGCCGGTTCAGGCCAGGGCCCTGCTGAGGCCAAAGGCCCATGGCCAGGCCCGGCCCCGACCTCGGGCCTGCTACTTCGCCACGGCAACCAGCAGCCCTGCCGACCAATCCCAGCCTCCCCCCAGCCCCGACTTAAGCCCCATCGCCCCTCGGGCCCTCCCAGCTCCATCCCAACCGGCCTCGCATCCCCCCGAGGGCCCAGCCCCCAGACCCACCTGCAGCCAGTTCGGGCTAGGCCCCGTTGCCGACAGCGACAGAGGCCCTGACCGCGGGTCCTCTTTTCCGCATTCCTTGGAGTCGGTTCCCGCTAGGGGTGTGAGCCCAGGCCCCGGCAAGGTTGTCCTGTTGCTCCCGGGAGGGCGAGGGGAGGCTCCGGGGCCTGGGCCCGCCAAGCGCAATGGCCCCCAGGCCACACTCTGCTCTGGGAGCCAGGCCTTTCTCCGCGAAGGATCCGCGAGCTGCTGTCCCTCCTCAGCAAACTCAGAAGCCGCAGCTAGCTCTCTCGCCCCCAGCAGCAGCGGCTACCACAGCAGAGAGGCCTCCTGGAGGCTCTCTGAAGACAGGAGCCATAATAAGAGGTAGGATTGAGTGTCTACTACGAGTTCATTCAAGGCCTTTAAGATTAGGATAGACGAAGGGGAACCAATCGATGTAGTATATTGGGATTTTCATGAAGGCATTTGATAAGGCACCGCACATTCAGCAACTTAAAATCTAGTGCTCATGGTGTTGGGGAATGGATAGAGGATTGGTTCACTCAGAGCAGGCAGACAGTTGACATCTTGGGGGTCATGTTCAAGATGGCAACCTGAAAGTAGTGGAGAGCCTCGAGGATCAGTGCTGGGTACACAATTCCTTGCAATATCTCTTCATGGTTCGGCTGCAGAAAGTCAACGTAGGAGATGGTTAGCACCCCTGCCTCACAGCGCCAGGGACCCGGGTCCGATTCCACCCTCGGCCGGCTGTCTGTGCGTGGGTTTCCTCCGGGAGCTCCAGTTTCCTCCCACAGTCCAGGGATGTGCGGGTTAGGGTGGGTTGGCCGTGCTAAATTGTCCCGTAGTGCCCAGGGATGTGCAGGTTAGGGTGTATTGGCCGTGCTAAATTGTCCCATAGTGCCCAGGGATGTGCGGGTTAGGGTGGATTGGCCGTGCTAAATTGTCCCATAGTGCCCAGCGATGTGCGGGTTAGGGTGGGTTGGCCGTGCTAAATTGTCCCGTAGTGCCCAGGGATGTGCAGGTTAGGGTGTATTGGCCGTGCTAAATTGTCCCATAGTGCCCAGGGATGTGCGGGTTAGGGTGGATTGGCCGTGCTAAATTGTCCCATAGTGCCCAGCGATGTGCGGGTTAGGGTGGGTTGGCCGTGCTAAATTGTCCCATAGTGCCCAGGGATGTGCGGGTTACGGTGGGTTGGCCGTGCTAAATTGTCCCATAGTGCCCAGGGATGTGCGGGTTAGGGTGGATTGGCCGTGCTAAATTGCCCCATAGTGCCCAGGGATGTGCGGGTTAGGGTGGGTTGGCCGTGCTAAATTGTCCCGTAGTGCCCAGGGATGTGCGGGTTAGGGTGGGATTGGCCGTGCTAAATTGTCCCATAGTGTCCAGGGATGTGCGGGTTAGGGTGGATTGGCCGTGCTAAATTGCCCCATAGTGCCCAGGGATGTGCAGGTTAGCATCGGGCCATGGGAAACACTGAGCTACAAGGATAGGGTATGGGGTGGTGGGTCTGAGTCGCATTTTTTGGGACACTGTGTGCTGACTCTCTGGGCCAAATGGCCTCTATTTACACTGTGGGGATTCTCCGATGATGATAGGCACGTTGCGGATGGCAGTAAAATAGATGAGGAGGCATTTGCTGGGGATGACACACAGAGTTTGCAGAGCGATAGGGGAAAGTTAAGTGAGTGAGAAAAAGTTTGTGACATGTAATATAGTGTGAGACATGTGAGGTCAGGACTTTGGCAGTAAGAGTAGAGGAGCTGAATATTGTTTAAACGGAGAAAGGCTGCAGAGGGATTTGGGAGGCCTCATGTATAAATCACAAAAAGCTAACACATAAGTTCAGAGGGTAACAGGGAAGGCAAATGGAACGCTGGCCTTTGTTTCAAAGTCGGGAAGTGTTGTTCAAATTATACAAGACACTGTTCAGCTGGGATACTGTGAACAGTTTTGGGGCCCCGTATCTAAGGGAAGACAGACTGAGCAGCCCAGAGAAGATTCACTCAGCTGATCCTGGGGATGGAGGGACTGTACGATGAGGGAGAGGTTGGGGTAGGATGGGCCTGTACTCGATGGAGTTTAGGGGAGTGAGAGGCGACTTTACTGAAACGTACAAGATGGGGTTTGACAGGGGAAATGTTGCTTCTCCCCTGTCAGAGAGTCTAGGGCTAGAGGGTAGAATCTCAGAATAAGGGGTCACCCATATGAGACAGAGATGAGGAGGAATTTCTTCTCTCCGAGGGGAGCAAATCTGCGAGGTTCCCTACCGCGGAGGCTGAGAGGGGTTTTTCATCGGGAAGGGAATCGAGGGGGAAAAGAAAAGGAAAATGGAGCTGAGGATGGCCACGATCTCATTGAATGGCGTGAGCAGCCGTGATGGGCTGAATGGCCCTAAAACCATGTGGTCCTAAATAATTGCTTTCCACGCCCTGATAAACCACCCTCAAGATGCGCAGGGTTTGCGATCAATCCCAAAAGTGCGAAGAATAACAGAGGAAACCAATTTCAGGTTATGTCTTCACCATTTTGCTCCTATAGATATGGATGAGGCCACCATGCGGTGTCTGGCGAGGAAGGACATTGTGGAAATGTTGCACTCTGTTCTTTGGGCGACAGAGTCTGCACTCCCCCCTCAGCTTGATCAATCAGAGCCTGGCTTCAAACCGAATCACCTGACTAAGACTGGCCAACAGCCACAGTCAACGAATCACTTACTGTACAAGTTGGCATTCAGTCTGGGCATTCTTGCATTTAGGTCCTGATTAGTGTTGGCACCTTCTTTACCCGTTGAGGGTGGAGCTCAGTCGGACAGGGTGCAGGCGTTGGGAAAGGGGCAGCAGGTTTGCGGAGAAATGGCTCCTGACCCTGTTTCTCTTCCCGCTCCCCACCCCCCAACCCCTCGGATTCTTGCAGGGAGGCCCCGGCCGAGGAGGAGCACGAGTGGGATGCCGGAGCCGCCATGGGTTCAGAGATTCTTGAGACCTTGAGGGGCTACCAGAGGAGAAAACGTCCACACTCGAGTATCGTTCTCCACGAGCTCGCCCCGACAGGTCAGTGCCTCACAACTCCCACAGTATCCGCCCGGGAATACAGTCGCATCTCAGTGAGCTGGTGTTGGGGGGGGGTGGGGCAACAGAAGAGGAAGGAGTGGGCAGGCTGGAATGAGGGAGGGACTGAGGTAGCGGGGAGAGGGCGGGACTGAGGAATCTGGGAGAGTGTGGGACTGAGGGGTTGGAAAGAGGGGCAGGACTGAGGGATTGGACCAGGACTGAGAAATTGGGGAGATGGTGGGACTGAGGGATTGTGGCGGGACTGAGGGATTGGGGCGAGGATGGGACTGAGGGATTGGGGAGAGGGCGGGACTGAGGGATTGTGGCGGGACTGAGGGATTGGGGCGAGGGCGGGACTGAGGGATTGGGGCGAGGGCGGGACTGAGGGATTGGGGAGGGGGGGACTGAGGGATTGGGGAGAGCGCGGGACTGAGGGATTGGGGAGAGGGTGGGACTCAGGGATCGGGGCGGAACTGAGGGATTGGGGAGAGGGTAGGACTGAGGGATTGGGGCAGGACTGAGGGATGGGGGAGAGGGGGTACTGAGGGCTCACAGCAGGACTGAGGAATCGGAGAGAAGGTGGGACTGAGAGATCGGGGAGAGGGTGGGACTGAGGGATTGGGGAGAGGGTGGGAATGAGGGGATAATGACAGGGTGGGACTGAGGAATCAGAGCGAGGGTGGGACTGAGGGACCAGGGAGAGGGTGGGACTGAGGAATCAGAGAGAGGGTGGGACTGAGGGACCGGGGAGAGGGTGGGACTGAGGAATCGGGGAGAGGGTGGGACTGAGGAATCGGGGAGAGGGTGGGACTGAGGGACCGGGGAGAGGGTGGGACTGAGGAATCAGGGAGAGGGTGGGACTGAGGAATCAGGGAGAGGGTGGGACTGAGGGACCGGGGAGAGGGTAGGACTGAGGGATCAGGGAGAGGGTGGGACTGAGGGATCAGGGAGACGGTGGGATTGAGGGGTCAGGGAGAGGGTGGGACTGAGGGATCGGGGAGAGGGTGGGACTGAGGGACCGGGGAGAGGGTGGGACTGAGAAACTGGGGAGAGGATGGGACTGACGGAACGGGTAGAGGGCGGGACTGAGAGATTGGGGAGAAGGTGGGATTGAGGGATTGGGGAGAGGGCGAGACTGAGGGATTGGGGAGAGAGTGGGACTGAGGGATTGGGATTGGGCTGGACTGAGTGATCGGGGAGACGCTGGACTGATGGCTCGGGGAGAGGAGCAGGACTGAGGGATTGTGGAGAGGGCAGGACTGAGGGATCGCGTAGAGAGTGGGTCTGAGAGATTGGGGAGAGGGCAGGACTGAGGGAACTGGGAGTGGGGTGGGTCTGAGGGATCGTGGAGAGGGAGGGACTGAGGGATCGGGGAGAGGGTGGGGCTGAGGGATCGGGGAGAGGCAGGACTGAGGGATCTGGGCAGGACTGAGGGATCTAGGAGAGGGTGGAACTGAACAGTCTGGGCAGGACTGAGGGATCGGGGAGAGGTGAGACTGAGGGATCTGGGCATGACTGAGGGATCGAGGAGAAGATGGACTGAGGGATCAGGGACAAGACATGACTGAGGGATCTGGGCATGACTGAGGGATCGGGGAGAGGCGGGACTGAGGGATCAGGGCAGGACTGAGGGAACGGGGAGAGGGTGGGTCTGAGGGATTAGGGTGGGACTGAGGGATTGGAAAGAGGAGAGGGACAGAGGGAACGGGGAGAGGGTGGGACTGAGGGATTAGGGTGGGACTGAGGGATTGGAAAGAGGAGAGGGACAGAGGGATCGGGGAGAGGGTGGGACTGAGGGATTGTAGCAGGATTGAGGGATTGAGGAGAAGGTGGGACTGAGGGATTGGGGAGAGGGTGGGACTGAGGGATTGCGGAGAGGGTGGGACTGGGGGATTGGGGATGAGGGCAGGACTGACGGATTGGGGAAAGGAGATAGTGAGGGATTGGGGAGGGGGTACTGAGGGATTGGGGAGAGGTTCAGGACTGAGGGATTGGGGAGGGGGTAATGAGGGATGGGGAGAGGGGGTGACTGAGTGATTGGGGAGTAGGGCAGGACTGAGGGATGGGGAGAGGGGGTAATGAGGGATGGGGAGAGGGGAAACTGAGGGAATTTAGAAAATCTTCGCTGATTCAGTCTTTCCCTCTGTTTATGTTACTACCCTTTGTCTCTGTGTGTTTCATTCTCTCTCTCTTTTTCACTTCCTAATGCTGTCTGCCTCTCACAATCTCTCATTCTCGCTCCACTATTGCCCCATCCCTTCATTTCCCCTCCATTCCCCCTCTATTCCTCCCTCCTTCCCCCCCTCCATTCCCCCCATCACCCCCATTCCCCACATCCCTCCCACTGCCCCCAAACCCCTCATTGTCTCATCACCCTCATGGCCCCCTTCCACCCCACATCACCCTCCGTCTCTCTCTCTCTCTCTCCACCTGTCTCTTTCCTTCCCTCTTTTTTCCTTTCTCTTTCTCTCTCCAACTCTCTCTTTCTCTCTCCCTCTCTCTTTCTCTGTCTCGCTGTTTCCCTCTCTCTCTGTCTCTCTGTCCCTCTCTCTAACACACGCCCTTCCCCTCCCTCTCCCTCTCCCTTTCCCCCTCCCTTTCCCCTCCCTCTCTCCCTCACCTTCCCTTCCCTCTCCCCCTCCCTCTCTCCCTCTCCCCTTCCCTCCCTCCCACTCTCTTTCACCCTCCCTCTCTCCCACTCTCTCTCCCCCCCTTCCTCTCTCTACCTCCCAATCTCCCTGTCTCCCCCCCCTCCCTGTCTCCCCCCCTCTCTCCCTGTCTCCCTCCCTCTCTCCGTGTCTCCCTCCCTCTCTCCGTGTCTCCCTCCCGACCTCCCTGTAGGAGGTGCTGCTCCCTGGGAGTTGAGGCGATCCGGGACAGTTCAGTCTCTGGGAGCGCCCAGTTCTCTCCAGGGTCTCCGGTCATCTCGGCAGGACATGGAGTCTCGCTGCGCCGCTCTCCGGGAGGAATTCCAGGAATACCGGAGGCAGAAGGAGCAGGAGATGGCGGAGAGAACACGGGCCAACTTTGAGCTGGCCACTCTGCTGTGAGGGGGTCCAGTGGGATTGCACTGTGTAATGACTCCATGCGGTGGCAGCTGTAGGGAGGGGGTGTTCCAATGGAGGTAGATCCACAGGCTGGGAAATCTCCTGCCTCACCTCCAGGTTCGGTTGGGATTGCACTGTGTACTTTTCTCCCGGTGCCTGAAACAGAAAGGTTGTGAGTAGATTGGGTGACCTGTTGGGAAACCGAGAGGTTCTCGCAGACCAGAAACCCAGGGCCTGAGGCCGAAACTACTGCTGAAACACTGAATAAATATCAATCACTTTCTCTAGAACGATGGGTCAGTGTTTTTCTTCCTGTCTCTCTCTGTCTGTCTCTCTCATTCTCTTTCTCTTATTCTGTCGCTTCTGTCTTTCGCTCCCCCCCCCCCTTGTTTCTCTCTGCCTCTATCTCTGTCTCCTCCCAATCTTTCTCACTCCTTTCCTCTCCATCTCACTCCGTCTCTTTGTCTCCCTCTTTGTCTGTATCCCTCTCTCCCTCTCTCTCTCCCTCTCCGTCTGTCTCCCTCTCTGTCTCCCTCTCCCTCTCTCTGTCTCTCCCTCTCTGTCTCCCTCTCTCCCTCCCGCTGTCTCTCCCTCTCTGTCTGTCTCCCTCCCTCTGTCTCTCCCATTTGACTGTCTCCCTCCCTCCCTCCCTCTGTCTCTCTCCCTCTCTCTGTCTCTCCTTCTCTGTCTGTCTCCCTCCCTCCCTCTGTCTCTCTCCCTCTCTATGTCTCTCCCTCTCTGTCTGTCTCCCTCCCTCTGTCTCTCCCATTTGACTGTCTCCCTCCCACCCTCCCTCTGTCTCTCTCCCTCTCTCTGTCTCTCCTTCTCCGTCTGTCTCCCGCCCTCCCTCCCTCTGTCTCTCTCCCTCCCTCTGTCTCTCCCTCTCTGTCTCTCTCCCTCCCTCCCTCTGTCTCTCCCTCTCTGTCTCTCTCCCTCCCTCCCTCTGTCTCTCTCCCTCTCTCTGTCTCTCCCTCTCTGTCTCCCTCCCTCCCTATGTCTCTCCCTATTGACTGTCTCCCTCCCTCCCTCTGTCTCTCTCCCACCCTCTGTCTCTCCCTCTCTGTCTCCCTCCCTCCCTCTGTCTCTCCCATTTGACTGTCTCCCTCTCTCCGTCCCTCTGTCTCTCTCCCTCTCTCTGTCTCTCCTTCTCCGTCTGTCTCCCTCCCTCCCTCCCTCTGTCTCTCTCCCTCCCTCTGTCTCTCCGTCTCTGTCTCTCTCCCTCCCTCCCTCTGTCTCTCTCCCTCTCTCTGTCTCCCTCCCTCCCTATGTCTCTCCCTATTGACTGTCTCCCTCCCTCCCTCTGTCTCTCTCCCTCCCTCTGTCTCTCCCTCTCTGTCTCCCTCCCTCCCTCTGTCTCTCCCATTTGACTGTCTCCCTCTCTCCCTCCCTCTGTCTCTCTCCCTCCCTCTGTCTCTCCCTCTCTGTCTCTCTCCCTCCCTCCCTCTGTCTCTCTCCCTCTCTCTGTCTCCCTCCCTCCCTATGTCTCTCCCTATTGACTGTCTCCCTCCCTCCCTCTGTCTCTCTCCCTCCCTCTGTCTCTCCCTCTCTGTCTCCCTCCCTCCCTCTGTCTCTCCCTCTCTGTCTCTCTCCCTCCCTCTGTCTCTCCCTCTCTGTCTCCCTCCCTCCCTCCCTCTGTCTCTCTCCCACCCTCTGTCTCTCCCTCTCTGTCTCCCTCCCTCTGTCTCTCCCTCTTGACTGTTTCCCTCTCTCTCTCCCTCCCTCTGTCTCTCTCCCTCCCTCTGTCTCTCCCTCTCTGTCTCTCTCCCTCCCTCCCTCCCTCCCTCTGTCTCTCTCCCTCCCTCTGTCTCTCCCTCTCTGTCTCTCTCCCTCCCTCCCTCCCTCCCTCTGTCTCTCTCCCTCTCTCTGTCTCTCCCTCTCTGTCTCCCTCCCTCCCTCTGTCTCTCCCTCTCTGTCTCCCTCCCTCCCTCTGTCTTTCCCATTTGACTGTCTCCCTCTCTCCCTCCCTCTGTCTCTCTCCCTCTCTCTGTCTCTCCTTCTCCGTCTGTCTCCCTCCCTCCCTCCCTCTGTCTCTCTCCCTCCCTCTGTCTCTCCCTCTCTGTCTCTCTCCTTCCCTCCCTCTGTCTCTCTCCCTCCCTCTGTCTCTCCCATTTGACTGTCTCCCTCTCTCCCTCCCTCTGTCTCTCTCTCTCCCTCTGTCTGTCTCCCTCTCTGTCTCCCTCCCTCCCTCTGTCTCTCCCTCTCTGTCTCCCTCCCTCTGTCTCTCCCTCTTGACTGTCTCCCTCTCTCCCTCCCTCCCTCTGTCTCTCTCCCTCCCTCTGTCTCTCCCTCTCTGACTGTCTCCCTCTCTCCCTCTCTGCCTGTCTCCCTCTCTATGTCTCTCCCTCTCTCCCTCCCTCCCTCTGTCTCTCCCTCTCTGTCTCCCTCCCTCCCTCTGTCTCTCTCCCTCTCTATGTCTCTCCCTCTCTCCCTCCCTCTCTATGTCTCTCCCTCTCTTGCTCTCTGTCACTCTTCCTGTCTGATTGCTTCTCTCTGTTTCTATCTGCCTTTCGTTCTTTGTGTGTCACTCTCTTCTCCATCTGTCTCTCTCTCTCTTTCTTTCTCTCTCTTCCCCACCCACTCCATCCTTCTCTCTCCCCACCCCCATCTTTCTCTCTCCCTCCCTCTCCCTCTGTTTCTGGAACTTTCTGTCATTCTTTCTGTCTGATTAGCTTTCTCTGCTATCTATCCTTCTTTCTTTGTATATCACTATTTTCTCCATCTCTCTCTCTTTCTCTCCCTCTCCCCTACCCCCATCTTTCTCTCTCTTTCTGTCTCCCACCTCACTGTCTCAGATTTTCCTCGTGCCTCTCACTCTTAAATCTGTTTCTCTCTCTTCCACTGTCGCTTTCTCTGTCTGTTGATCTGTGCCTCGCCCTCCGTCTCCCTGCCTGACTCTCACTCCCTCCATCTTCCTGTTACTCCAACGTGCAAACATCCTTTCAAATCATAAGACATGGCAACAGACAGTTTGGTCCATCTCGTACAGGCGTCCCAATCTGATCTACTCCCATTTTCCAGCATTTGGCCCATGTCCCTCTAAACCCTTCCTATCCATGTCCCCATCCAGATGCCTTCTAAATGCTGTAACTGTACCAGCCCCCACCACTTCCTCTGGCTGCTCATTCCATACACGCACCACCCTCTGCGTGAAAAGTTGCCCCTCAGGTCCCTTCCCTCTCTCACCTTTAGAACATAGAACAGTACAGCACAGAGCAGGCCCTTCAGCCCACAATGTTGTGCCGACCATTGATCCTCATGTATGCACCCTCAAATTTCTGTGACCATATACATGTCCAGCAGTCTCTTAAATGACCCCAATGACCTTGCTTCCACAACTGCTGCTGGCAACGCATTCCATGCTCTCACAACTCTCTGTGTAAAGAACCCGCCTCTGACATCCCCTCTATACTTTCCACCAACCAGCTTAAAACTATGACCCCTCGTGCTAGCCATTTCTGCCCTGGGAAATAGTCTCTGGCTTTAACCTATACTCCTCTAGCTTTGGACTCCCACCCCAACCCACCCTAGGGGAAAGACCTTGTCCATTCACCCTATCCATGCCCCTTTACAAAGTGCCCTTTATTTTGATCAATCACTGTTTTTTTCTTGTCATTTATTTTTAGTCCCTTCCTCACTATCTGTTTCTCACTCACTCACTTCTGTATGCCTCATATCCTCTCTGGGTTAGCTTCCCATTCTGTCTCTTTCACCTCTGGACTTTATCTTAAATTTTCTTTGCTTTTAATTTCTTTTTTGCTTTTACACTACTGTGAAACCCACCAAAATCTGTATTTAGGAATCTGTGCGTCAGTGTCTTTGTACCCAAGATGATTCAGTAAGCAGTAACTTCTCTCTCCTTCTCCCTGGGGCACTCTTACTATCTTTCTCTCTAACCCTCTGCCTTACTTCCTTTCTCTCTTTCTCTCTCTCTATATATATATCACTCCCTCTACCTCTCTCTCTCTCTCTAGCACATCTTCTACCTCTCTATCTGTTTCTTTCTCAATCTCTAACACGACCACACCCCCACCCCCACCCCCATTGATCTTCCTCTCTGCATCTGTCTTCTCATTTCTCTGGGCTTATATCCCTGCTTCTCTTCAACTCTGCCTGCCTCTGCCTCCTCTTCTCTATCACTCTCTTCCTCTTCCTGTCACTCTCACTTTCCCTCCCCTTCACTCTCACTCTCTGTCCATCACACTTTTTTCCTCTCTCAAACTCACTTTCTCTGTCCTTCACAATCTCCTTCCTTCCCATCACTCTCACTTTCTCTCCCGTCACTCTCACTTTCTCTCCCGTCACTCTCACTTTCTCTTCCCGTCACTCTCACTTTCTCTCCCCGTCACTCTCACTTTCTCTTCCCATCACTCTCACTTTCTCTCCCCGTCACTCTCACTTTCTCTTCCCATCACTCTCACCTTCTCTCCCTGTCACTAGCATCTTCTCCCCCTCACTCTCACTCTTTCTCTCCTGTCACTCTCTCTCCCCATCACTTTCTCTTTCTCTCTCTTTGTCTCAATCTCAATAATGTCAAACAAAGAGTTGCAAATACTGGAGATCTGAAACTTAAACAAAGTGCTCAGAAACCCTGGCAGCATCTATGGAGAGAGAAACAGCAAACATTTTGAGTCCAGGATCTCCACACCAGAACTGAAAGCAGCCTCCCCATTCTCCCTTGTTCTGTCACACTTCTTCGCTTTCTCCCAGTCCTCTTTCTCTACCTGAGAACAAAGTGTGGGGCTGGATGAACAGAGCAGCCAAGCAGCATCTCAGCAGCATAAAAGCTGATGTTTCGGGCCGAGACACTTCATCAGAGAGGATGAAGGGCCTCTCTGATGAAGGGCCTAGGCCCAAAACATCAGCTTTTGTGCTCCTGAGATGCTGCTTGGCTGCTCTGTTCATCCAGCCCCACACTTTGTTATCTTGGATTCTCCAGCATCTGCAGTTCCCGTTATCTCTCCCTCTCTCTCTCTCTCTCTCTCTCTCTCTCTCTCTCTCTCTCTATCCCTCTTTGTATCTCTCCATTGTCCCTTGGTCTACCACTGTCCGGCATCATGGCAACAGGGAAGCCTCTGCAAGGCTGCTCGAGTGTCGCATGTTCGGAGAATGGAGAGGGCAGGGGATGGGCTGGAATGGAGGGAGAAGGCAGAGTGAGAGCACAGACACTGCAAACAACTCTGGAGGCTCGGGTAGCAAATAAACCAGGGCTGGGGTCACAACTGGGCCTGCTCTGCAATGACAGATTTGCCGAAAACTCGAGAACAAACAATGTGCATTCACACAGACCCCGCGCTATGGGGTACAGGGCCTGGAAGGTGTTACAGAGATAGGGAGGGGGTGTAGGGGCTGGAGGGAGTTACAGAGATAGGGAGGGGGTGTCGGGGATGGAGGAGGTTACAGAGACAGGGAGGGGGTGTAGGGGCTGGAGGGGGTTACAGAGATAGGGAGGGGGTGTTGGGGCTGGAGGGGGTTACAGAGATAGGGAGGAGGTGTAGGGTCTGGAGGGGATTACAGAGATAGGGAGGAGGTGTAGGGGCTGGAGGGGGTTACAGAGATAGGGAGGGGGTGTAGGGGCTGGAGGGAGTGACAGAGATAGGCAGGTGTTTCGCAACTTAAGGCGTACACCAAAAGGGAGGTGGTTGTTGTCAGAGGTGACAGACATGAGAAGACGCTGAGAGCCAGGTTGGGATTTGGGAATAAAGGTGGCAAGATTATAAATGAGCCAAAACTGAGTAAACATGTTTCAGAGAGCACCAAGGCTGAAGCGCAAATGGAACCTGGCGTTAAGTCCCAGGCAGGGCAGCAGCTGCAGGATTTGAATGCTGTGAAGAAGAACAAACTGCTGGAGAAACTCGCTGATTTGCACATTTATGGATGTAAAAACAGGGGAATATTTCAAACCCAATATGACTGTCCTCCAGAACTGAAGAGGAAAGTTGTGAAGACATTTTATACCGTATGAAGAGTTGGAATAAAAAGTTGGTTAGCAGATCGCAAATATTTCACTGCGCGGAAGATAAGTGGCCTACATGAAGAAACAAAACAGTAGTTAGAGTCGGTGTTAATAGCAGAATATGGGACATTTCTGTCTCAGTAACAAACCACAACAAGAATTGAAAGAACCGTAGATGCGGTAAATCAGAAACAAAAACTGAAGTTGATGGAAGATCTCAGCAGATCCGGCAGCAATCTGTGAAGAAAAATCAAGAGTGAATATTTTGGGACTGGTGACAGACAGGGTTACGGTCTGTGAAAGAGTCACTGGACCTGAAACATTAACTCTGATTTTTCTTTCCAGGTGCTGCCAGACCTTCTGAGTTTTTCCAGCGACTTCTGTTTTTATTCCTGAGAACATGATAAAGACTGACCTTTCTGGGGAAAAAAAAGAGAGATTTAAAATTTGAAATGGAAGACAGAAATAGCTGTCTGATGTTGGCAGACTCACTGTCAAGTCCGGAAAGCTGTGAATTGCCTCATTGGGAGTGGTGTTGAGCTCCTTTGAAATGGAGGTGCAGGACAGACTTTTCAGTGTGGAAATCAAGAGGTAGGTGAATCAGAATTGCTGCAGGAAAATCAGTCTCATGCTTGCACAGAATGAGAGCTGTTCTGCGACTCAGGCACATAATTTCATCCCCCCCAATGTAGAGGAGGCCCGCCTGTGAGCAGAGACGACTGGAAATGGGGTCGTTTTCAGGATGGAACAGATTTGAAGTGGAAAGACCCTCCCCAGTTGAAATGTGCACACAGACTGCTGCAGTTCCCAGTGAAAGCGAATGAGAGGGGAAGGTTGGGAGTCAATGGGATAAGGACAATTTCACTTGGAGAGTGAAGCCAATCCCAAACAATTATTAATATTATTAATATTGGGTGACGCAATGCATCATGAGACTTGTTTTAACAAAGCTTTTCATCTTGCATTCATCAGGAAGAATCACAAGAAATCCCAAAGTGGAAAGCCAACATTTATGTTGCGGGAGGAGAGACATGATTGGCTGGCAAACAGACTCTGATTGTTGGAGGAGTAGTCAGAGAGAAGGCACCTGTTAATGATGAATGACAGTTAACCATTGGGTTTGTTTAATTTTTTTTTAAAAAGGCAGGTTGACTCTGGTTGCTTAGTTTTGTTGCAAATAATTCATGAATTAGGAAGGTAAATGGTATGTTGGACTTTCAGGACTGGATTGTTAGATAAGGTTGTCTCACTTTGAGAAGATGAGAGACCAAATCTGGTGTCATGTACCCCCCAGAGGTGCTTGTACCCGAAGGAAGCTTTAGCTAATTTGGAGGAAATGCAGTGAAGGTTCACTTGGCAGGTACTTGGAATGCAATGGACTGTCAATGAGGTGGGGTTGAGTAAAATGGATCATTGAAGGCTCCCTATATATATGTATAAGTCCTTCAAGAAATATATGACATTCTTCAATGGGTGACATAGTAGTTAAGAGATGTTGAACATTGATGTGTTAAGAGGTTGGGGGTGGTCCAGGAAGTGGAAACATTGTTAGAGGGCTGGCAGGAACCAAAAGCAGCTTGCCAAGGGTGGATAGCAAGCTCTAAGAGAACGAATGGCCTCCCCCCGTTCCTGGTTCATCACTGGCATTGAGATTGAGCACTTCCCTTGAAAACCATACGTGTGCAAAATCCTTCGTGAGCAATTTCCATTCCAGAATCTTGGGCCTGTCTCTCCTAAAACAGGGATAGGCTGGATGTGGGATGGCTGTTGGGAAGAGGGAAGATATTTTGCTGAGAGGAATTCCCGAACTGTTAGACCGCGCCTCCCTCTCTCCTTGTTTGGGCTTATAGCAACATCCAGCTCCAAACTGGCACGGTAATCCAGGTCCGGATTTTGCAAAGACGTCCCTACCTTCTGTGTGTGCAGCCTCACGCCCCACTCGCACACGCTCGCAGAGATGAATTCACGTTGTAGTCTGGCAATAGAGGGGGCACGAAAAACGGGTCAGTCTCTGTGGCGCAATGGATCAGCGCGCTGGACTTCTAATCCAGAGGGTCCGGGTTCGAGTCCCGGCAGAGATGGTCGTGTGTACATAAGCTTTTTTTCTCCCCCCCCGGTCCCCACCTCCTTTTCTCACAACACAATGAAAATCTCCCTTGTTAAATATTCCACCTTCTTCCAAATCAGCACCAAAATGTGCTCTTTTTTTTTAACATTTCTGTCCCTTTGCAATGCGCACGAGTCTGGTTTCCTACGATTACTGGCTCCTCGTCCAACCCGAATGCAGTTTGTTGGCATACAAAATACAATTCAAATGCTTTCAGTAACAATTAGATGTAGTTCTCAGTGCTGAAGCGATCAAAGGCCGTGGGGACGAAGCCAGAACAGGGGAACTGAGCTAGACGCTGAGATCCAATCCGGGATCGGGTTCAAGGACCGCTTCTATTTTTCCAAGTTTCATCCTTGCAATGTCAGTTCAAAAACAAATAAAAAGAGAAAGAAATTGCGAGCAGGTGCCTGCATTTGTCCTCCCTCCGTGTCATTGCGTATCGAGGAAGGCGGCCACATGAAAATAGAAGGAAAGTTTGTGAGTTTTCTTTTAATGCAAACAAACATATCCCAGGCTCCTCGCATCGCCATGTGAGCGGTGCCTTAGTCCTGGACAGGACGCGCTAAAGAGGTGGGAGCGCTGTACAGGGTGCTGAAAGGAGAGGCTCTCTGCAGGCGCCGTCCTTGGTGCTGAAAGGAGAGGCTCTGCAAGCGCTGTCCTTGGTGCTGAATCGTGTCTCCTCAAGCCTCTGGGACAAACGTTAAGTAAAATCGCAAACCCAATATACGAGGGATTGTTCCAACACCTGGGAACTTAGAAAGATAGACTCACAGAGTTTTACAGCACAGAACAAGACCCTTCAGCCCATCTTATCCATGTTGGCCATCAAACATCCGCCTATTCTCTAACGACGAGTGTCAGTAACTTGCTTTACAAAAGTGTCATCTTCCTTTCCACAATCCTTCGATTTAAAACAGTTCTTCTCCCATTTCTGTCCACAGGCAACAATACAAAAAGAAATATGGGCTTTAGGCTTGAGAAGTCAGACATAGCCCCTGTTCCTTTGTTCTGAAAGGTATCTCCCTGCTGTAGGAAGGCTGTTGTTAAACTTGAAAGTGTTCAGTAAAGATTTACAAGGGAGTTGTCAGGGACTGAGGGCTTGAACTACAGGGAGATACTGAATAGAACATAGAACATAGAACAGTACAGCACAGAACAGGCCCTTCAGCCCACGATGTTGTGCCGGCCATTGATCCTCATTTATGCACCCTCAAATTTCTGTGACCATATGCATGTCCAGCAGTCTCTTAAATGTCCCCAATGACCTTGCTTCCACAACAGCTGCTGGCAACGCATTCCATGCTCTCACAACTCTCTGTGTAAAGAACCCGCCTCTGACATCCCCTCTATTCTTTCCTCCAACCAGCTTAAAACTATGACCCCTCGTGTTAGCCATTTCTGCCCTGGGAAATAGTCTCTGGCTATCAACTCTATCTATGCCTCTCATTATCGTGTATATCTCAATTAGGTCCCCTCTCCTCCTCCTTTTCTCCAATGAAAAAAGTCCGAGCTCAGTCAACCTCTTTTATAAGATAAGCCCTCCAGTCCAGGCAGCATCCTGGTAAAACTCCTCTGAACCCTCTCCAAAGCATTCACATCTTTCCTATAATAGGGCGACCAGAACTGGACGCAATATTCCAAGTGTGGTCTAACCAAAGTTTTATAGAGCTGTAACAAGATCTCACGACTCTTAAACTCAATCCCCCTGTTAATGAAAGCCAAAACACCATATGCTTTCTTAACAACCCTGTCCACTTGGGTGGCCATTTTAAGGGATCTATGTATCTGCACACCAAGATCCCTCTGTTCCTCCACACTGCCAAGAATCCTATCCTTAATCCTGTACTCAGCTTTCAAGTTCGACCTTCCAAAATGCATCACCTCGCATTTATCCAGGTTGAACTCCATCTGCCATCTCTCAGCCCATCTCTGCATCCTGTCAATGTCCTGCTGCAGCCTACAACAGCCCTCTATACTGTCAACGACACCCCCAACCTTTGTGTCGTCTGCAAACTTGCTGACCCATCCTTCAATCCCCTCATCCAAGTCATTAATAAAAATTACAAACAGTAGAGGCCCAAGGACAGAGCCCTGTTGAACACCACTCATCACTGACTTCCAGGCAGAATATTTCCCTTCTACTACCACTCGCTGTCTTCTGTTGGCCAGCCAATTCTGTATCCAGACAGCTAAGAATAGGCTAGGAGGTTTTCTTTTCCTCTGGCCTAGGGTAGAACTTATAGAGGTTTATAAAATCATGGGGAGCCTGGTCCAGATAAATAGCTAAGGACATTTTCCCAGATTAGGAGGGTCCAAATCCTAAAGCTCATGGGTTTAAGGTGAGAGGGGAAAGATTTAAATGGGACCTAAGAGGCAACTTTTTTCACTTTAAAGGTGGTGTGTGTAAGGAATGAGCTGCCAGAAGAAGTGGTGGAGGCTGGTACAGTTACAGCATTTAAAAGGCATCTGGATTGGTACATGGATAGGAAGGGTTTAGAGGGACATGGGTCAAATGCTGGCAAATGGAACTAGATTGATTTAGGATATCGGGTTAGCGTGGACAAGTTGGACCAAAGGATCTGTTTCTGTGCTGTACAGATCTATGACTCTATTGTAATTCCATTTTCCAGAACTTGTCACATAGCCCTCTATACTAGAGCAATTTCACATCCTTGTCTAAATGCCAAGGGAGGATTGGCACAGAAGAACCTTTGGCTGTGATCTAGGTGAAGAGATAATAGGAGGACTGACTGACATCTTGATCAAAGGGGAACAGTTATTGGAGCAAGATACAAAAGATACAGATGCTTAAACAAAAGTACCAACTTTTAAAGAACAGTTTCTTTCACCTGTTACTAGATTTCCAAATGAATCTCTCAAACTTCAAATCTAGTGTTGATCTTGTTTTTTGCACACCTGCTTTGCAGCTGTAACTTTGCATTCCTCGCCCCCATTCTATCACCCTATAATCTTTGTATGGTTTGATCTGCCTGCACTGCACGCAAAACAAAACTTTTCATTGTATCTAGGAACACATGACAACCATAAATCAAATCAAAAGCAAACGTCCCCTCCAACTAGCTCAGTCTAGATCGCAGCTGATGGTTTTCATTGATATAAGTTTCCACCTATCCCTTGATGGTATTAGCTTTTGGAAATCTATTGATACCTGAATTAAACCTGGTCACTGCTGGACCCTCCATGGAGGGAAGTTTTTTTTAAACAGGAGGGACAGAGAGGTGGTGAGGACTGAGGTGGAATTTTAGAACAGAGGACATGGCTGCTGAAAACAGAGTGAGCCAAAATTGGGGAATGTTCAATAAGCTGGAATTGGAACAAACAAGAGATCTTGGAGGGATGATTCAAATGAATGGAGGATGTTATAGAGGTGCAAGTACAGTATGAGATTAAAGAGGTGAGGAAGAGCTTTAGGGGCTGGAGGGCCAGGAACATCAGAGCTCTGAAACGTCACTGAGGGGATTGAAAAATAGAGTTTGTCGATCATCAAGGTGGCAAAAACACAGAGACAGAGTGCAGCTGAATGCTCGCCCTTACACCTCCAGGACTAGATTTCAGATGGAGAAACATCAGGCTTTAGCAACTCAAAAGCCTGGTTAAACCTCAGCTGGAGTGACATGGAGCAGTTCTAGGCACAAGGTTCATACAACATAGATAAGCTCTCAGAGAGTTCAGTGTAGCTTTTCCAGAAAAGTGGGTGGACCCCAAAGCATCACATTATGAACAGAGATGATTTCTTTTTTGCCTGGAATTTTCTACATTAAGGACAGATTGTAAAAGAATACAGGTATTGATTGGGACTTGATGTGGGTTGAAGGAGCAGAATGTTTCTCAATTCCCTACAGAATGAAGGACTAACAGGTCAGTCAGATAAATCTTAGAACAAGATATGACACCAAAAAAACACAGCAATGAATTCATATTCTCCGGTCAGTTCAGCAACAGGAGGACTAAGAGAGTGACACAAAAACCAGCAGTGCATTACATCAGAAACTGCTTTGGATCAATGGAATATTTAATCAAATGCAGGCAAATTAATGCAGGAAACACAGCAGACAATTTGAGAAGGTCCCACAGCATCACAAGACAATCAATACATAAGTATTAGCTCACAGCACAACAGGAAATTTCTCAGTGCAAACTGACCCTCATTATTCCTCATTCGAAACTCTGAGACTGCAACAAACCCTCAATGCTGACCATCCAACAGTGCGGGATTCCCATTGTACTGACTCTCCAATAGTATGGTGCTCCCTCAGCACTGACCCGCCGACAGTGCCCATTCCCTCAGCACTGACCCTCCCACAGTGCGGCACTCCCTCAGCACTGACCCTCTGACAGTGCGGCGCTCCCTCAGCACTGACCCTCCGACAGTGCGGCGCTCCCTCAGCACTGACCCTCCCACAGTGCGACTCTACCTCAGTGCTGAGGGAGTGCCGCACTGTTGGAGGATCAGTGCTGAGGGAGTGCCATACTGTCAGAGGGTCAGTTCTGAGGGACTACCGCCCTGTGGGATGGACAGTACAGAGGGCGCATCACACTGTAGCAGGGTCAATGCTGAGGGAACGCCGCACTGTCGAAGTGTCAGTACAGAGGGAGACCCGTATTGTGGGATGGTCAGTACTGAGGAAGCGCCGCAATGTCATAGAGTCAGTACTGAGGAAGCAAGGCATTGTTGGATGGTCAGTGCTGAGGGATCGCTAAAGTGTCATAGGGTCAGAACTGAGGGAACACCACACTTTCAGAGGATCAGTGCTGAGGGAAAGCCACACTGAGTAAGGGTCAGTGTTGAGTGAGCACCACACTGTCAGAGGGTCAGCAATGAAGCGGAGATGCACTGTTAGAGGGCAAATGCTGAGGAAGTGATGCACTGTCGGAGGGTCAGTATTGAGGGAGCGCCGCACTGTCATAGGGTCAATACTGAGGGAGTGCGGCACTGTCGGAGGGTCAGTGCTGAGTGAGTGCCGCAATGTCGGAGGGTCAGTACTGAGGGAGCGCCGCACTGTCGGAGGGTCAGTACTGAGGGAGCACCGCACAGTGGGAGTTTCAGTGCCGAGGGAGTGCTGTACTGTGGGAGTTTCAGTGCCGAGGGAGCGCCGCACTGTGGGAGTTTCAGCACTGAGGGAGCGCCGCACTGTGGGAGTTTCAGTGCTGAGGGAGCGCCGCACTGTGGGAGTTTCAGTGCTGAGGGAGCGCCGCACTGTGGGAGTTTCAGCACTGAGGGAGTGCTGTACTGTGGGAGCTTCAG
Source organism: Stegostoma tigrinum (assembly GCF_030684315.1). NCBI lineage: Eukaryota > Metazoa > Chordata > Chondrichthyes > Orectolobiformes > Stegostomatidae > Stegostoma > Stegostoma tigrinum. The sequence goes on along the minus strand of NC_081399.1, from coordinate 10,138,824 downwards.
TGCTGAGGGAGCACCGCACTGTCAGAGGGCCATGTTGTTGGAGGTTCAGTGCTGAGGGAGAGCCACACTGTCAATGGGTCAGAACTGAGGGTGCACTGCTCTGTTGGAGGGTCAGTACTGAGGGAGCACCGCACTGTCGGAGGGTCAGTGCTGAGGGAGCGCCGCACTGTCAGAGGCGTAATCCTTTCGGCTGGAGGTCAAAGTGAATTCCTTGTTACTGTTACAGTTATTGTATATGTTGCTCCTGAGGTGATTAGATCTCCCTCTGTTCAAGTTGAAATAATATTCATCACTTCATCGACAGCAGCAAAATGTTCTAGTTATATCACCTTGCAGTGTGTGACTTCAGCCTGCATTTAAAAACAAATTCTTCTTGATAAGGTCCGAAGGGGTAGAATCTGAGAGAACACTTCCTCATATGTGGGAGAGAAGTCTCAGGGACATGGTTTAGTCCATCAGCAGTGCTCCATTCCAGTTGCGCTGTTGGGGATTACGTTCTCTCAGAATCATGAGTCTTTAGAACTGGTTCTGCCTGAGAGCAGATGGGAGTTCAGCCAGGGTAAGTGTGAGGTGTTGCGTTTTCGTTTAACAACCAAGGACAAGCCTTATACAATTAATGATGGGGCTTTTGATAGCGTCAAACAGGGTGACCTCCGGGTTCAGGTACATCATTCTTTGAAGTTTACATTCCCTATAGATTGAATGATTAAAAAGGCTTTTAGCATGCTTGCATTCATTGCTCATTCCTTTGCGTATCAGAGCTGGGATGTCATGTTGAGGTTGCACGGGACACTGGTGAGGCCTCTTCTGGAGCGCCGCGTCCAGTTCTGGTCAGAGGAAGCTATTTTTAAGCTGGAGAGGATTCAGAAGGGATTTACCAGGATGTTGGCAGGTATGGAAATGTTGAGTTACAATGGGCTGGGACATTTTTCACTGGCGCATCAGAGGTTGAAAGGCGACCCGATAGATGTTTATAAAATCATGCGGGGTACAGATAGATTACAGATTAATGGCAGTTATCTTTTCCCTTGGATGGGGAATTTTAAGACTCGGGGACACATTTTTAAGGTGAGAAAAAGTCACGAGGGGCAATTTTTTAACAAGAGGGTGTTTCATGTGTGGCATGAGCTTCCACAGGAAGTGGGGGATGTGGGCACAGTTACAACATTTAAAAGACATTTGAATAAGTCCATGAATAGGAAAATGTTCCGAGGTATACAGGCCAGGAGTAGGCAGCTGGGACTAGTTTAGTTTGGGGATAATGGTTGGCATGGACTGAAAGGTCAGTTTCCGAAAGGTATGGTTCTATTCAACGTTGAGTTAGGTCAGTTCCCTGGTGAGTAAAGAATCCCAGATGATTTGTAACGGGATGGAGGAGACTGAGTCAGCTAGTACAGAAATGAGAGCATCTCAGCCAGAATCAATAATCAGGCTAGAGCTGGTGTTCCATGGTCGTCCAGAGGCTCTGGGGTTAGCTGCCCACTCTCAGGAAAGCAGAGGAGAGGGAATAACCGATTTGTGGCCACTACAATGTGACAGTTAACAGCAATAGTTCACACACTGTGTCACACCAGGAGGTTCCCTCTCTCCTGGTAACCTCCTGCCTGCCGGGTAACTGCTCACAAATGAAAACAGCGAGCGGAAAACCCCCAAGCCCCTAGATGCTGGCTCGAGGTGGTTTGAGCTAGATCAGCTCTGAGCGTTACCGTAAGGGAGAAATCCTTATCAGGTGGAAGAGTAAGGGAGTAATTCTAAAGGTGGTCTTGGATGAGCCTGTAGTGGAAAGACACTGGCACATAAGTGAACTGAGGAACCAAGAACCAGACACCACAGTTCAGGGACGTAAGGTGTTTTGGGGGTGGTGAAAAAAAGGGTAAAGATGAAGGATTTCAGTGCGCTGTCAATGAAAACTCCACAGAGAATCCTTCACAAAGTTGGCAGTATGGGAAATACTCCCAAGTCCTGGAACAGATGCCTGGCCAATGTGACTTTCTAATCTTGGTTATTAAGATTTTGTTTCGCAGAAACATCATACGTATGGCTCTGTGTGTGCGTGTGGAGTAAGTCTGGCTCATACGTGGGGTGGACAGTGTGCGCAGGGACATGGCTGCCTACAGGAAAGCCCTGTTCCGTTCCCAGGACAGGCTGACAGTCTCAACAGACACCCACTTGTAGAACAGACTCTCACCCTTCAGCTCGCAACCAGGGGCTCACAGTGCTCCCGCCCAGTGGTTCTGGGAACACCAGGCTCAGTGAGTTACCCATTTGAATTGAAGCTTTGTATGTATGCCATAAACCCTTTGCTAGCCAAACTGTGAGAATTGAATTCCTGTCTCGCCCCCATCTCTGTGTCTCCCTCCCTCTCCCTCTGAGAGAGGGGGAGACTAAACTCATAAAAGAAGTGGTCAGTTGACACAGACTTCACTCTTGTCCTCTTTGAGCTAAGCCAGTTGTTGGCGAACGAGGTGAGTGGTCAACATTCCCGATAAAGTATGGGATTGTAAATAATGAAGTTGCGTAGACGGAGACACTGACCAAAATTCAGCAACAGCCATTGCAAAAGGATAAAATAATTTATTTCTCTTTGCGAGTGTGAGTGCGTGTAGTTTCTAGTTTACAGGTGATTCAGCATTACAATATTTACATTTCCATTTTTACTGAAGCACACACACAGACGGGGCAAGGGGAAGAGGGGATGGGAGAAGCAAAGAGAGGGAGGTGGAAGAGAGTAAAAGAGAGGGATGGAGAGAGAGCACAGGCAAAGACAGAGCAGCAGAGAGAGAGAGAGAGAGAGAGAGAGAGAGAGTGCAAGGGTGAGACTGAGAGAGTAAAACACCATGAGCAAGAAGAAATAGCACTACAGAAAGACAGAGAGAGAGAAAGAGGGAGAGAGGGTAGAGACTTTCACTTGACCAACTCCAGCCTTTGGTTTGTATCTGATTTACCAACAGATTTATTGAAGTCCCCTTGTTACATCTCAAACGTCATTTTCTCCCACTTCACGCAGGGCTTTCTGATGACAGGGGGGTGTTCAAGAACAACATGAGGTGGGGGAGGGGGGTCTGCAGCGTTCCTGACAACAAACTGAGTGGGCAGATGTAGGATAGGGTCCCCCAATCGGTGGGGTGGGCTGGGAAGAGCCGAAAGGCAGCTCGGGGCTTCCCAGTAACACTGCTGATGTACCAACACAGCGGAGAGGGAGGGAGGCTTGGGTTGGGGGTCAGATTGAGGAGAAGACAGTCTAGTAGGAAGGAAGGAGAGGGACTGGGGAGAGACAGACTGAGGGGCGGGGGGGGGGAAGAGAGAAAGAAAAGGGAGGAGGATGGAAAGAGGGAGGGGAGAGAAAGGGAAAGTGAGAGACAGGCTGACACACACACACACACACAGAAACAAACACACACACAGACACACACACACAGACAGACACACACACAGCCCGTGCAAAGAAATCCAGGCAGCATCCAGTGTAAACGGATTCCATTTTAATCTGCAATGTTTCCACTCAATCCTTCTCAAGAGCCCAGTCACCTGAGAGTCCGTGGGGAGGAGGGTATGTGAAGGAGAGTGGTCCCCTCTGAGGAGGAAGGACAGTGAAGAGGTGGCGGGGGCACCGGGTAGGTGAGGGGTGGGGAGACAGAATGGACCCACGTGGTGGAGGGTGGTGGGGCAGTACTGGACTGGGGTGGTGGAGGGCTCCAGGATCTGTGAGGGTCACAAGCAGGGACCCCGCCCCCACCATCCCCCCCGCCCGACCTCGCTGCCCCTAATCCTTCACCAAACAGACTGTCTCTCGTCCAGCTGGTAGAAAGTACATATGCTTCACTGGAGACAATCTGATTCTCCTGAATCAGCGAGACCCTGTGGGGGTGGGGGTGTGTGTAGAGAGAAGGGTGGGTTTGGGGTTTGCAGAGAGAGAGGGGGGAAAGATGTGAGAGACAGGGGCAGAGACAGGGGGAGACGGAGAGGGAGAGTGGGTCGGAGGGGTGGGAGGCAGAGAAAGGGGTGACAGAGAAAGGGGTAGAGGAGACAGAGAGGGGGGAGATAGATAGAGGGGGAGTCAGACAGAGATGGGTGGGGAGACAGAGAGATGGGGGGAGACGGAGAGAGAGAGAGAGAGAGAGAGAGAGAGGTGGGGCGAGACAGAGACAGATAGAGAGAGAGATGGGGGGAGACAGAGAGATGGGGGGAGACAGAGAGAGATAGAGGTAGGAGACAGAGAGAGGTGGAGACGGGGAGGAGACGGTGGGGGGGAGACAGAGAGAGAAGGATGGAGACAGAGAGGGGGGAGACAGAGGCAGGAGACAGAGAGAGAAGCGTGGAGACAGAGAAGGGGGAGGCAGGAAGAGGGGAGACAGAGAGGGGGGGAGGCAGAGAGGGGGAAGGCAGAGAGGGGGAAGGCAGAGAGGGGGAAGGCAGAGAGGGGGGAGGCAGAGAGGGGGGAGGCAGAGAGGGGGGAGGCAGAGAGGGGGGAGGCAGAGAGGGGGGAGGCAGAGAGGGGGGGGTGGGGGCAGAGGGGGAAGGGGGGGCGGGGGTAGAGGGGGGGCGGGGGGCAGAGGGGGAAAGGGGGGGCGGGGGGCAGAGGGGGAGGCAGAGAGAGGGGGAGGCAGAGAGAAAGAGGAGGAAGGAGAGAGAGAGAGAGAGAGAGAGAGAGAGAGAGAGAGAGAGAGAGAGAGAGAGAGAGAGAGAGAGAGAGAGGAATTAGTACCATACTTACGCACACCAACCTTGTACAAACCCCTCCTTCCTCTGCTCAACATTCTCCTACCCAATGCCCCATCCACCCGCTCTTACAACAGCCAGGAGCAACAGGAAGCCATTCAGCCCATCGAGATTGCTGTGCCACTCAATATGATCATGGGTAAACATATTGCTGTTTACGCTGTCCCCTTCACCCCCTTCGCTTAATGAGAATCTTCATCATGTACTTAAAATGTCTTCAGCTGCTTCATCCATGACCTTCCCTCCACCAATAAGCCCAGATGTTGGGGATGGTCGCCGATGATAACACAATGTTCAGCTCCATTCGTGACTCCTCAGATACTGAAGCAGCCCGTGTCCGAATGCAACAAGATCTGCACAATATCCAGGTTTGGGCTGACAAGTGCCACACAAATGCCAGGCTATGCCCATCACCAATAAGGGACAATCTAACCACTGCCCCTTGACATTCAATGGTGTTCCCATCACTGAATCCCCCCAGTATCAACATCCTGGGGGTTACCATTGACCAGAAACTCCACTGGACCCACCACATGAACACAGCGGCTACAAGAGCAGGTCAGAGGCTGGGAATCCTGCAGCGAGTAACTCCCGTCCTGTCTCCCCCCGCCAAATCCTGTCCCACCATCTACAAGGCACAAGTCAGGAGTGGGATGGGATACTCCCCACTTGCCCCTGGATGGAGGCAGCTCCAACAAACACTCAAGAAGCTCGACACCATCCAGGACAGAGCAGCCCCCACTCGATTGGCACCACATCCACAAACACTACCCCCCGCCCCCCCACCGACGCTCAGTCACAGCAGTGTGCATCGTCTACAAGATGCTCTGCAGAGATTCATCAAAGATCCTCAGGGAGCACCTTCCAAACCCCACGGCCAATTCTATCCAGGAGGACAAGGGGCAGCAGGTACAGGGGACCCCCACCCTCTGCAAGTTCCCCTCCAAGCCACTCCCCCCATCCTGACTTTGAAATATATCCCCGTTCCTTCAGTGTCGCTGGGCCAGAATCCTGGAATTCCCTTCCCGAGGGACATTGTGGGTGTAAGTATAGCACTTGGATTGCAGCGGTTGAAGAAGGCAGCTCCCCCCCACCTTCTCAAGGGAGCCAACTAGGGACAGGGGCAATACATGTTGGCCCAGGCAGTGACACCCACAAGTGAATTAAACAAAAAGCAAAACTCCACACAATTAGTTACCTCTGTACCTTACCCGTGTGATATGTAGCCCAACGTGGTTTCATTTTCTCATCGTTCGCTAACATTCTGGGTTCCTTGAATGCATACACCCAACAATCTCTGACCATCACCACTTACAAAGCCTGCTGTACCTTTTGCACACAATTCTACTTTCCAATCGTACCACCAAAGTTAGGGATCATGGTGGGGGGAGGGGGGGGGCTGCGCTGGTGTCTGCAGAAGAGCTGAACAGGTTATGAGACTGTCAGTGACTGCACTGCATGCATAGTTTTTGCTTGCCTTACACAAGGAAGGACAGTATTCCATTTATTAACATCTATTTTGCTTCACAATCACTCCTTTGCCATTATTATCTCTCTCTTGGGTTTCCTCTCTGGGCATCCTCACCGATACGCTCCTCACCCCTTTTCTCAACAACAGGAAAACTATCCCTTGCCAGCCCCATTCGCTTCTGAAGGACTCTGTGTCTCTCACAGATTCCCCAACAGATGCCGTCAGACCTGCTGAGTTTCTCCATGGAAGTCCATACCGTACCCGGACAAGGGAAGGGTTGCCATACCAGTTTCTGGGGTGAAAGGGACTGTCCTAGGAGGGGAGATGGCATATGAGACGGGCTTTAGGGGAACGAAGAGGGAACCTCATTGGAATTTGCTCGATGTTTTACAGGATCAAAGCAGTTTCTCCAAAGGCTGCAAGGCCCCAAACTCATGAAGAGCAGAATTCCACTGAGCGCATTCGAAGTCGAGATCCACACCGAGGGTTTTGGGGGGGAAAAGGATGGGAAACATGGAGGGGAGGCAGACCGGCTTGTATTGCTCTACACCGTGCTGGCACGCCACGATATCCAGAGCCACCCATCACCCCCCACTCTTGCCCCCACGAGAGCACGGGGTCTTCTTGTGCCCGAGCCTCAGTACCAACCTGGAATCGTTGAAGACGTGCCACTTTCCTCTGGACTTGCAGTAGGCCGTGTAGTGACCGCCATTCACAGTCCCTGTGTGGTTACACACTGCATAGAGATCGTAAACAGGATTGCCTGGGGAGATGGAGTGGTCAGGGGCAAAGAGAAAGCACAGGGATGTCACAGGGAGGCCCAGATGTTTGTTCTGACTCACGCCGCTTAGCGACACACACCCTGCGCTCTCACCTGTCTTGTCGGCAGCAAACTGCCTTAAGCTCAGCCCGTACAACGGGAACTCCACGTGAGTGGTAGACTTTCTGATCGCATAGCGACTGAAAGAGAATCGGTTCAGGTCTGGGCAGCGAGGTAAGGAACGTCACTGGGGATTCAGACTGCAGAGGAGGAAGGAGCACAAGAGAAAAGGGAGGGAATGAAACACAGAAAGAGAGAGAGAGAGAGAGGGAGCGAGAGGGGCCATGGAACATAGGAAGAGGGGAAGAAAAGACTGAATTGTAAAGTGGGAAGAGAAAGAGAGATAAAGAGAACTCATGGCAGACACAGAGAAAAGGGGAGAGAAGTAGATAGGAACACAGAAGAGAATAAGCCAGGAAAAGACAGAATGTGCAAGAGACAGAAAGGGACACAGAGGGAGAGCAAGTAAGCTTTGGAAAGGGACAGGGCAAGATAGTGAGGTGGTGACAGAGAGAGAGAAAACAGTAATGGACAGAGGGAGAGTGTGAGTGAGACAGAGAGGGATAGGCAGAGAAACAGACAGAGCATGACCGAGAATGACAGAGAGAGAAAATGAGTGAGGGAAGAAAGGGATACAGATGGAGAAATATAGCTACACACAGAGGGAGTGAGACAGCCACAGAGACAGAGAGAGGGGGGCAGATAAATAAAGATAAAAAGGGACACAACAGAGATAGACAGGAAAGGGGAGAAAAACAATAAATGAGACATAGAGGGACAGGCAGAATCAGAAAGAATGAAAGGCAGATGAGCGAGGTACAGAAAGTAAAACATAGGAAGACAGAAGAAGTGAACAGCAGACACATCGAAAGAGAGATTGATAAATCAAATACCGTGTAAAGGATACGTAGAACAAGGATCTTGGGGAATCTCTGGATCGTCAGCTTCTTAGTGCTTCTCTTCCTCTGGTTACACCTCTCGCACATCTAGAGAGATCACTCCAGTCAGAGGGACAGATTCCCACAAAATGCCACAAACAGTGCAGGGCTCCCTCAGTACTGAGCCTCCGAAACAATGATATCGGTTTCAATCAAAAAGCATACCATTCCACGTCATGGACCATCAGAGGTCCTTGCAAATCGGGAACAAATAGCGTACGGAGAATTTAGGGCAGTGCGGTGGCTCAGTGGTTAGCACAACTGCCTCACTGCACCCGGCACCCGGGTTCAATTCCATCCTCGGGCAACTGTGTGGAGTTTGCACATTCTCACTGTGTCTGCGTGGGTTTCCTCTCACTGTCCAAAGATGCGCAGACTAGGGTGGATTGGCCGTGCTATAGTATCCCATAGTGCCCAGGGGTGTGCAGGTTCAGGCGGACTGGCCGTGCTAAATTGTCCCGTAGTGCCCAGGGATGTGCGGGTTACGGTGGGTTGGCCGTGCTAAATTGTCCCATAGTGCCCAGGGATGTGCAGGTTAGGGTGGGATTGGCCGTGCTAAATTGTCCCATAGTGCCCAGGGATGTGCAGGTTAGGGTGGATTGGCCGTGCTAAATTGTCCCGTAGCACCCAGGGATGTGCGGGTTAGGGTGGATTGGCCGTGCTAAATTGTCCCATAGTGCCCAGGGATGTGCGGGTTAGGGTGGGTTGGCCGTGCTAAATTGTCCCATAGCACCCAGGGATGTGCGGGTTAGGGTGGATTGGCCGTGCTAAATTGTCCCATAGTGCCCAGGGATGTGCGGGTTAGGGTGGGTTGGCCGTGCTAAATTGTCCCGTAGTGCCCAGGGATGTGCGGGTTAGGGTGGATTGGCCGTGCTAAATTGTCCCATAGTGTCCAGGGATGTGTGGATTCTGCAGCACGGGTCTGGGTGGGATGCTGTGAGGGTCAGTGTGGACTTGTTGGGCCAAAGGGCTTGTTCCCACACTGCAAGGATACTATGAAATTTGGAAAAATGATAATCAGCATGGTGATATTGTGCTATGAGTATTCCAGGCTGACAATTTAGTGAGAATGGGTGGTATTCATGCTAAAAGCGTCATTAAAAAGAAATGACTGCAAGAGGTACTGTTGCACTGATCGACAAACTGCCTAGATTTTCCAAGGGTAACGTCTGAGCTGAATGGAAAATCACAAATGTGATGACTTTATTCAACGAGGTAGGATTAGCAGAATGCAGGAAATGGTTTCCAGGGGATATATTAGTACCTGTTAATCAAACGGAAATGCCTGCAGAAAATCCACATCACGGACACAGAACAAGGATAGGCGAGTGTGATCACTTACAGCTTGGCGAGATCAGGAGTCAACTGTAGATGTGGAGTGCTTGGATTTGGTGTGGCTGAGGGGTAGTAAGGAAAGTGGAGGACATTGCATGATACGGGACATCACTGGAGAGATATCAGAGAACCCCCTACAGTGTGGAAGCAGGCCATTCAGCCTATTGTGTCCACACCGACCCTTTGAAGAGTATCCCAACCAGGGCCCGCCATCCCCTGCAAAACTGCATTTCACATGGCCAATCCACCCTAACCGGCACATCCCTGGGCACTACGGGACAATTTAGCACGGACAATCCACCCTAACCCGCACATCCCTGGCACTACGGGACAATTTAGCACGGCCAACCCACCCTAACCCGCACATCCCTGGCACTACGGGACAATTTAGCACGGCCAACCCACCCTAACCCGCACATCCCTGGGCACTATGGGACAATTTAGCACGGCCAACCCACCCTAACCCGCACATCCCTGGACACTATGGGACAATTTAGCACGGCCAATCCCACCCTAATCCGCACATCCCTGGGCACTATGGGACAATTTAGCACGGCGAATCCACCCTAACCCGCACATCCCTGGGCACTACGGGACAATTTAGCACGGCCAACCCACCCTAACCCGCACATCCCTGGGCACTATGGGGACAATTTAGCACGGCCAACCCACCCTAACCCGCACATCCCTGGACACTATGGGACAATTTAGCACGGCCAATCCCACCCTAATCCGCACATCCCTGGGCACTATGGGACAATTTAGCACGGCTAATCCACCCTAACCCGCACATCCCTGGGCACTATGGGACAATTTATCACGGCCAATCCCACCCTAATCCGCACATCCCTGGGCACTATGGGACAATTTAGCACGGCCAACCCACCCTAACCTGCACATCCCTGGACACTATGGGACAATTTAGCACGGCCAACCCACCCTAACCCGCACATCCCTGGGCACTACGGGATAATTTAGTATGGCCAACCAACCATAACCCGCACGTCTTCACGGAGAACTTGCAAATTCGACATGGGCACAGACTCCTAAGGCCGGGGGGTGGTGGAACACGCGTCCTGCCCAGGGTGGGAGGCGGTGAGATGATGCAATGACAGTGCGGTTGAGTGTGCTGGGTATGGCTGCAGCTGACAGTGTGGAGCAATGCACCAGTTGGGGAGGGGACGGAGTGAGGGAGGGTGTGGAGTGAGGGAGGGTGTGGAGTGAGGGAGGGTGTGGAGTGAGGGAGGGTGTGGAGTGAGGGAGGGTGTGGAGTGAGGGAGGGTGTGGAGTGAGGGAGGGTGTGGAGTGAGGGAGGGTGTGGAGTGAGGGAGGGTGTGGAGTGAGGGAGGGTGTAGCGTGAGGGAGGGTGTAGCGTGAGGGAGGGTGTAGCGTGAGGGAGGGGTGTAGCGTGAGGGAGGGTGTAGCGTGAGGGAGGGTGTAGCGTGAGGGAGGGTGTAGCGTGAGGGAGGGTGTAGCGTGAGGGAGGGTGTAGCGTGAGGGAGGGTGTAGCGTGAGGGAGGGTGTAGCGTGAGGGAGGGTGTAGCGTGAGGGAGGGTGTAGCGTGAGGGAGGGTGTAGCGTGAGGGAGGGTGTAGCGTGAGGGAGGGTGTGGAGGGAGGGAGGGTGTAGCGTGAGGGAGGGTGTAGCGTGAGGGAGGGTGTAGCGTGAGGGAGGGTGTAGCGTGAGGGAGGGTGTAGCGTGAGGGAGGGTGTAGCGTGAGGGAGGGTGTAGCGTGAGGGAGGGTGTAGCGTGAGGGAGGGTGTACCGTGAGGGAGGGTGTGGCAGGAGGGAGGGTGTGGCGTGAGGGAGGGTGTGGCGTGAGGGAGGGTGTGGCGTGAGGGAGGGTGTGGCGTGAGGGAGGGTGTGGCGTGAGGGAGGGTGTGGCGTGAGGGAGGGTGTGGCGTGAGGGAGGGTGTGGCGTGAGGGAGGGTGTGGCGTGAGGGAGGGTGTGGCGTGAGGGAGGGTGTGGCGTGAGGGAGGGTGTGGCGTGAGGGAGGGTGGAATAGGTGTGGGTTGAGCGGGTGTGGGAGAATTGAAGGGGAGGGTGGAGTGATGGGGTGGGTGGTCGGTGGAGTGACGGTGGGTGGAGGTTCTTGGGGTGGGGATGGGCGGAGTGCGGAGGTCGGTGGGGCGTGGGTGGGGGAGTGATGAGGTGGGTGGAGTGAGGGGTTGGGTGGGGTAGGGGTCGGTGGGGTAGGGATCAGCGGATTGGGGTTAGGGTTGGGGGGTTGATGCAGTGAGGGTGAGTGGGGTACGGGTCGGTGCATGGGGGAGGGGGTTTGGGTCGGAGGAGTGGGCGTGGGTGGATTGGGTGGAGTGAGGGGCAGGTGGTGTGATAGGGGGTGTGTGGAGTGAGGGTTCAGTGGAGTGGGGGTGGGTGGAGTGAATAGGAGGGTGGGGTGTGGGTCGGAGTGTGGTGGGTGGAGGTGGGTGGGGTGGGGGTTGTGGAGTCGGGGTGGGTGGAGTGAGGGGGTGGGTGGAATGAGGCAGTGGGTGGGGTGGTGGAGTGGGCGTGAGTGATGTGGGGGTGGGTGAGAGATGGGCTGGGTGGAGCGAGGAGGAGGTTGGGGTGGGGGCCGGAGTGTGGTGGGTGGCGGTGGGTGGAGTCGGGGTGGGTGGAATAAGGGGGTGGGAGGAGTGAGGCAGTGGGTGGGGTGTTGGAGCAGGCATGAGTGGAGTGGGCATGGGTGGAGCGATGGGCTGGGTGGAGGGTGTGGGGAGGTAGTGGGAGTGCGTGGAGTGAGAGGGTGAGTGGAGTGAGGGGGTGAGTGGAGTGAGCGTCGGAGTGTGGTGGGTGGAGATGGGTGGTGTCGGGGTGGGGTGAGAGTGTGGGTGGAGTGGGGTTGGGTGGAATGAGGGAGTGGGAGGAGTAAGGCAGTGGGTGGGGTGGTGAGCGGGCGTGGGTGGAGTGAGGGGGCGGGGGAGTGGGGGTGGTGGGCGTGGGGGCGTGAGTGTAGCGGGAGTGGGTGTGGCAGGGGCAGGGGAGTGGGCGTGGTGGGGTAGTGGGGGGTGTGTGGAGTGTGGGGGCGAGGAGGGGTGGGTGGGTGGAGTGAGGAGGGGTGGGGGAATGGGGGAGTGGGTGTGGGGGGGAGAGGGTGTGGTGGGTTTGGAAGTGGGGGTGAGGGTGGGGAACAAGTGCCGATCAGACAGCGTCCTTACCGGTGCGTTGTCAGTGTCCAGCTCCTCTTCGGCAGTGAACAGACTGAGACATTCCAGCAGGGAGACACGGCCTGTCATCGACAGTCTCTGTAACAGAGGGTGAGGGTTTGGCGGGGTGGGGGGGAACACCAGGGTCAGTCTGAGGCACTACCAACAAACCACCCCACCCCCCCACCCCCCAACAGACCGAACGTACCTTGGGGATTGGCAGCGACAGATCGCAGAAGACCTCGAAGGTGGTGGATTTGTGACCGCAAGTGGTGCAGCAAAGAGTACTGTTCAACTGACCTACAAAGAGATCTGGGCAGAAACCTACAGCGATTAGAGCCTCTTTGCGCAGCCCATTCACAAACCACCCCCCCCCCTCAAGCCCACCGACGACCTCCTGCCCACGAACGGCACATCAGAGGGCAGCTCAACGCCACCCGTGTCGCCCCGTGGCCAGAGCTGGTGAAGGGTGGCAGGTTCAATATAGCTCGAGGAGCACAGCAGACCAGGCAGCTTCACGGCGGGGTAGGGGGGGGAATTGACGTTTCAGACGACAAGGACGGAGAGCCCACGCTGCCTCTCCAAGGTCTGAGCTCACAGCTTCAGCTGGAGACTCCAAGTTGAGCAGAGACGGTGACGACTGTAATGGCACAGGGTGAGACCTCTGGAGCGACAGCTTGCGTGGGGGACGTGGGTTCAAATTCGGCCACCGCAGATGAAATCTGAATTCAATTAAAACCCCGGGATAAATAGCTGCTCTGACACCAACCGCAGAGCCACAGTTGATTGTAGTAAAACCGATCTGGCACACTGGTGTCGTTTGGGTTAAAGGAAATCTGTTTATCGAACCAAAACCGCACTCCAAAGCCACAGCAATGCAAGTGGGCTCATCACTGTCCTCAATGCAACTGGCACAGGCAATAAATGCTGGGTCTAGCCACAATCTCCCAGCTCCCAGAGACAGGCAATAAACGCTGGGTCTAGCCACAATCGCCCACCTCCCAGAGACAAATACAGGTCACTGGCAGCATCTCACCCAGACCCTTTACTAACCCCGTGCTGTCCCTGTCCCTGGGAGTGTTTGATGGGAGTCAGTGTCGAGGGAGCTTTACTCTGTATCTAACCCCGTGCTGTCCCTGTCCTGGGAGTGTTTGACGGGGGTGACAGTGTAGAGGGAGCTTCACGCTGTATCTAACCCCGAGCTGTCCCTGTACGGGGAGTGTTTGATGGGGCGACAGTGTAGAGGGAGCTTTACTCTGTATCTAACCCTGTGCTGTCCCTGCCCTGGGAGTGTTTGATGAGGGAGGACAGTGTAGGGGTTTACGCCTAGTGGAGTTACTTGCCTACGATTTTACTGTCATCCCTCTCCAGGTATCGTTTCCACATCTGCATCGATTTTTCATCATCACTGAGGAACAAAAGCAAAGCTCAGGGGTTGGAAGAAACAGACGGACAGAGAAAGACAGAGTTTGGTGGCAGTGCAGGGGACAGGGCAAGAACTAGAGACAGGGAAAGGGGCAGAGTGTGCAATAACAGAAAGAGAAAACGGAAGAGAAAGGGAGAGGGGAAAATGTACGACGATGACAGATGAAGAAAGGAGAAAAAGACAAGAGGGAGTGCGTGAAAAACCAACGCAGATGGATAGAGAGTGGGACAGGGAGAGATACAGATACAGACAGATGGAAGGAGAGAGATAGAGTGGGAGAGTCAGAAGGCAAGTGACACAGACAGAAAGCAGGGGGAGGAAGACAAAATCAGACTGAGACAGCGAGACCCAGACAGAGGGAGAGAGATAGATGGAAGGAGAGAGACTGGGAGGGGGTGAGAGAGACAGAATCTGACAAACAGCGAATCAGGGACAGACAGACAGACAGGCTAAGATGTGTGCCGCACTATTTCTGTGCTCACCGTAACCTCTCCATCTTGTCAGAGGGCACCTGGATCCCGGATAACGACATGATGTTCGGAGTCTTCTGTGGTTTCCGGTTAATCTCAATGTGTAGCCAATCCATCAGAAAGCGCAGAAACTCTTGAGCATCCTGCTGGCTGAGTGAGAGAGAGAGAGAGAGAGAGAGATGCAGCAGGGTGAGGAGGAGGTAGGATGAGAGAAAGAGGAAAGGCGTGTGAATCTTGTTGGGAAATATAAACAATGGCAGGATGAAATCTAGGCAGCAGTGCTAAAGGGGCTGACAAAGCAATGGGTTGAGATACTGTACATAAATCAAGAAAGGTGACAGGGTTGAGATTTCATGTTAAGATTGTACAGGACACTGGTGAGATCTCTTCTGGAACGCTGTGCCCAGTTCTGGTCTCCCTGTTGCAGGAAGGACATTATTAAGCTGGAGAGGGGTCAGAAGGGATTTACCGGGATGTTGCCGGGAATGGAGGGTTTGCGTTATAAAGGGGCTGGATAAACTGGGACTTTTTCCACTGGAGCACAGGAGGTTGAGACCTTACGGAGGTTTATAAAATCAAGGTCGGTGTGTTTTCTCTAGGATGGGGCATTTCAAGACTACAGGGCATATTTTTAAGGCGAGCGGAGAGAAATTTAAAAAAAACATGAGGGGTAAATGTTTTTGCACAGAAGATGGTTCGCGTGTGGAATGAACTTCCTGAGGAAGTGGTGGATGTGGGGACAGTCACAACGTTTAAAGGACACTTGGACAAGTACATGAACAGGAAAGGTTTGGAGGGATACAGGCCAGGAGCAGGCAGGTGGAACTAGCTTAGTTTGGGGTTTATGGTCGGCATGGACTGGTTGGGCCGAAGGGTCTGTTTCTGTGCTGTGTGGCCCTAAGAAAGTTGAGGGCGCAGTTCATGAAAAATACAGCCTTTATCAAGAGGACGGTAAATAGAGGACACAGTCAGGGATGCAAAACTCTCGTCATGACCTCACGGTTCGGGAAGGACACGTGGACATCAGGGGGACTGCAGGAAAGATTGATATGAGAACGGTGCTGGGGATGAGGAAGTTTGGTGGTCAAGTCGAGAGGCTTGGGAGGACCTGGGAAGCCGGGCGGGAGGTCTGTCTGAGATGTTCAGCACCACGAGGGGTCTGGACAGAGGGGGCAGGGTGCTCTCAGCGCCAAACAGATTGTAAACCCGTGGCAAGTGGCAAAAGAAGCAACAGGTCATCTGGAGAACAAGGACAGATGCGATGGGAAAGATAACCTCCTTCTGGGCTGTCATCACCTCGATACATGCAACAGGGGCAGGGGGCAGGGGTGTAGGGGCTTTCAGGGGTGAGGAGAGAATGAGGACTGCCAGGCACTGACGGAACTCACCTGTACCCCGCAAAATGCGGGACAAACTTCTGGAATTTCTGTTGGAAATGGATGGGGTTGATGGAGCCGCTGCTTGAAGGTTCCCATAGCATGGCTATCAGACTGGCGAACGCTGTGCCAGGCAACAAGGGAGTGGGGGCGGGAGCGCACGTGAAAGAAGAAAGGGGTCAGAGAAACAGACAGTCGGTGGGCGGGGGGGGGGGGGGGGGGGGGTGGGGAATCGGCGAATCGGATAATGACGCGGGAAGAGTTGAGACAATGAGAACGGAGCAAGGGAGGAGAGAGAAACGGGGAGGGGTGGGGGTAGAGGCAGAAAGAGAGTCGGAGGGATGGAGGGAGGGGAGACAGACAGAAAGCAAACAGAGATGGGGGGGGGGGAAGTGGGGAGAGACACAGACAGAAACAGAGGGTGGACGTACAGAAGGAACCAATGCAAACCAATTAGAAAGAAACCAAAGAATTAGTGAAAAAAAGCCATGGTGGGGCAGGGCGGGGGGAGTGAGAACAAATTAACTGACATTAGATACACAGAATCCATTATTCTGCATAGCGCTATATGAAATCATGACTTTATTCACGCTGACTCCTATTCTCTATACGATACGCAATGTCTGATATTCTCTACAAGTGTAAGAACCACATCCTTTCAAAACCATGGACTCAATGGGGAAGAACTGTACAGGCATTTACTAGGACGGCAGCATGGTTTCACAGTGAGGCATTTAGAAAATAGTCTACCCCCTCTCTTCTGCCAAAGTCGATAACCTCACACTTTTTAATATTGTGTTTCCATCCACCACTTCCTTGCCCACTCGCCTAGTCGGTCCAAAGTCCTTCTGCAGCCTCCCTGCTTCCTCAGCATGACCTGGCCCTCCATTTATCTTGGTGTCATCTGCAAGCTGAGCTACAATGCGCCCAATTCCTTCTCCAGAGCGTTAACACTGCTAGTCACAGGATGCCACCCTGAAAAAGACCTCCGCTATCCCCAAGCTCTGCCTTCTGCCAGTACCTTGCCCCTAACACCTTGGGCTCTTACCTTACTGAGCATCCTCCTGTGTGGCACCTTGTCAAAGTCCTCCTGGAAATACAAATAAATCCCGTCCACTGGCCCTGCTTTGTCTCACTTGATCGTTCCCTCCTCAAAGAATTCTATCAGTTCTGTCAGGCATGACCTCCCATTGATCACAAAGCCGTGCTGACTCAGCCCAATCTTACCATGCGCTCCCGAGCACTCCGTAAACTCATCCTTCATAATGGGCTCGAAATTCTTACCAATGACCGAGGTCAGGGCAAGTGGCCTATAGCTTCCTGCTTCTGCCTCCCTCCCATCTTAAACAGAGGTGTCACATTAGTCATTTTCCAGTTCTCCGGGACCCTCCCCGCCTCCAGGGATTCCTTAAGGATCACCACAAATACCTCCACAACATCCTCAGCGACGTCCTCCAGAGCTCTGGGCTGTAGTCCATCTGGTCTGGGGGATGTATCCCCCTTCAAACCTTTCAGCTCCCCAGCACCTTCTCCTCTGCCACCGCCCTCCCATGCACTCCACGCTTCCCCCACCCCGACTCCCTGGAACTTCTGGGATGTTGCTGGAGTCTCCCGCGGTGAAAGCTGATGCAAAGTACCTATTCGGTTCCGCAGCCGTTTCTTTGCTCCCCATTACTGATTCTCCAGCTTCATTTTCCAATGGTCCAATGTTTTCTCCTGCCTCAATCTTACCCTTTATATGTCTAAAAAAACCTCTTGTAATCTTCTTTTATATTAGTAGCTAGCTTACTCTCGCATTTCATCTTTTCACTCCCCACTTGATGCTCGTTTTAGTTACCCACTGTTGATTTTTAGAGCTTGCGACTCGCCTTCACCACATTGTATACTTTCCCTTTTGTGCTGACGCTGACCTCCCTGGTCAGCTACTGCTGCCTCATCCTCCCCTTCGTCTGGTTCTTCTTCCTTGGGTTGAGTTTCTGCTGTGGCCCCTAAATTATCGCCAGACACGCCCACCACTGCTGCTCCACCATCTACGCTCCCCTTCCAATCAACTCTGGTCAGGTCCTCCCTCCCGCAGGTCTTCACTCAACTGTAAAGGTGCTACATCTGATTCCAGCTCCTCCGTCCCTCAGGTCTTCACTCAACTGTAAAGCTGCTACATCTGATTCCAGCTCCTCCCTCCCTCAGGTCTTCACTCAACTGTAAAGGTGCTACATCTGATTCCAGCTCCTCCCTCCCTCAGGTCTTCACTCAACTGTAAAGCTGCTACATCTGATTCCAGCTCCTCCCTCCCTCAGGTCTTCACTCAACTGTAATGCTGCTACATCTGATTCCAGCTCCTCCCTCCCTCAGGTCTTCACTCAACTGTAATGCTGCTACATCTGATTCCAGCTCCTCCCTCCCTCAGGTCTTCACTCAACTGTAATGCTGCTACATCTGATTCCAGCTCCTCCCTCCCTCAGGTCTTCACTCAACTGTAATGCTGCTACATCTGATTCCAGCTCCTCCCTCCCTCAGGTCTTCACTCAACTGTAATGCTGCTACATCTGATTCCAGCTCCTCCCTCCCTCAGGTCTTCACTCAACTGTAATGCTGCTACATCTGATTCCAGCTCCTCCCTCCCTCAGGTCTTCACACAACTGTAATGCTGCTACATCTGATTCCAGCTCTTCCCTCCCCTCAAATTGCAGGATAAATTCTATCCTGTTAAGGTCACCTGCCTCCCAATGCCCAAATCAACTTTGCCTCCTTCCACATCACCAAATCCAGAAAACTGCCTGTCCTCTAGCAGCCTCTACCACCAGCTGCTCCGAAAGACTATCTTGTGGATACTCCAAACATTTGTTTTCTTGAGATCCACTACCAACCTGATCCTCCCAGCCTATCTGCAGATTGAAGTCTCCCAAGATGACTGTAATAGAAAAGGCATGTACGAAAGGCACTACGCCCTGATTTACCTTCTGCCCGACATCCTGACTACAGCTAGGTCTGTACACAACTCACATCAGGGTCTTTCTCCCTTTACAGTTCCTCAACTCTACCCACACAGATTCTATGCCTTCTGACTTTATATCACATCTGCAATCTATTTAATTTCTTTCTTACTAACAAGACAACAACAAGCATGTATACTTAGAAGTCCAGTTCGCAGCCTAGATCCCCTTGCAGCCACATCTCTGTGATACCAAAACTTCATACCTACCAATCTCAATCAGCTATAAGCTCATTTACTTGGTTTCAGAAGTGTGTGCATTTAAGTACAACACCCTTAGTCCTCCATTCACTGCTCCCCATTCTCATAGTTGTCCCCTTATCTGCTGGCCCTGAAGTTAGACTCTTGACTTTTTCCATTCTCTCTGTCCTATTACGTGTTCTGGAAATTTTCTCCTCTGCTGAGCACTTCTCCCTTCAACTTTTATCATACGTTTCCATGCAAGTGAAACCACCATTAACGTACACAGGGGCTGCTACTCCGTATACAATAGACTGGGACAGCAATTCTCTATATTATACACAGGGACTGCTATTCTCCGTAACGTACACAGGGACTGCTATTCTCCGTAACGTACACAGGGACTGCTATTCTCCGTAATGTACACAGGGACTGCTATTCTCCGTAATAAACACAGGGACTGCTATTCTCCGTAATGTACACAGGGACTGCTATTCTCCGCAATGTACACAGGGACTGCTATTCTCCGTAATGTACACAGGGACTGCTACTCTCCGTAATAAACACAGGGACTGCTATTCTCTATAATGTACATAGGGACAGCTATTCTCTATAATATACACAAGGACTGCTATTCTCTATAACATACGCAGGGACTGCTATTTTCTATAATATACACAGGGACTGCTTTTCCCTGTAATATACACAGGGACAGCTATTCTCTGTAATATACGCAGGGACAGCCATTCTCTATAATATACACAGGGACTGCTATTCTCTGTAATATACACAGGGACAGCTATTCTCTATAATATACACAGGGACTGCTATTTTCTATAATATACGCAGGGATTGCTCTTCCCTGTAATAAACACAGGGACTGCTATTCTCCGTAATGTACACAGGGACTGCTATTCTCTGTAATGTACACAGGGACTGCTATTCTCTGTAATGTACACAGGGACTGCTATTCTCCGTAATGTACACAGGGACTGCTATTCTCCGTAACGTACACAGGGACTGCTATTCTCCGTAATAAACACAGGGACTGCTATTCTCTATAATGCACACAGGGACAGCTATTCTCTATTACACAGGGACTGCTATTTTCTATAATATATGCAGGGACTGCTATTCCCTGTAATATACGCAGGGACTGCCATTCTCTATAATATACACAGGGCCTGCTATTCTCTATAATATAGACAGGGACAGCTATTCTCTATAATATACACAGGGACAGCTATTCTCTATAACATACACAGGGACTGCTATTTTCTATAATATATGCAGGGACTGCTATTCCCTGTAATATACACAGGGACTGCTATTCTCTATAATATACACAGGGGCAGCTATTCTCTGTGATATACACAGGGACAGCTATTCTCTATAACATACGCAGGGACTGCTATTTTCTATAATATACGCAGGGACTGCTTTTCCCTGTAATATACACAGGGCCTGCTATTCTCTATAATATAGACAGGGACAGCTATTCTCTGTGATATACACAGGGACAGCTATTCTCTGTAACATACACAGGGACAGCTATTCTCTGTAATATACACAGGGACTGCTATTCTCTGTAATATACACAGGGACTGCTATTTATAATATAAACAGGGAGGGCTATTCTCTGTAATATACACATGGATAGCTATTATCTATAATACACATAGGGACTGCTATTCTCTACAATATACGCAGGGACAGCTATTCTCTACAATATACACAGGGACTGCTATTCTCTATAATACATGCAGGGAATGCTATTCTCTGTAATATACGCAGGGACTGCTATTCTCTGTAATATACACAAGGACTGCTATTCTCTATAGTATACACAGGGACAGCTATTCTCTATAACATACGCAGGGACTGCTATTCTCTGTAATATACACCAGGGCAGCTATTCTCTATAGTATACACAGGGACAGCTATTCTCTATAACATACGCAGGGACTGCTATTTTCTATAATATACGCAGGGACTGCTATTCCCTGTAATATACACAGGGGCTGCTATTCTCTATAACATACACAGGGACTGCTATTCTCTATAATATACGCAGGGACTGCTATTCTCTATAATATACGCAGGGACTGCTATTCTCTATAGTATACACAGGGACTGCTATTCTCTATAATATACACAGGGTCAGCTATTCTCTATAACATACGCAGGGACTGCTATTTTCCATAATATACGCAGGGACTGCTATTCCCTGTAATATACACAGAGGCTGCTATTCTCTATAATATACACAGGGACTGCTATTCTCTATAATATACCCAGGGACAGCTATTCTCTGTAATATACACAGGGACTGCTATTCTCTGTAATATAGACAGGGACTGCTATTCTCTATAATATACACAGGGACAGCTATTCTCTGTGATATACACAGGGACAGCTATTCTCTGTAATATACACAGGGACAGCTATTCTCTGTAATATACACAGGGACAGCTATTCTCTGTAATATACACAGGGACTGCTATTCTCTGTAATATACACAGGGACTGCTATTTATAATATAAACAGGGAGGGCTATTCTCTGTAATATACACATGGATAGCTATTATCTATAATACACATAGGGACTGCTATTCTCTACAATATACGCAGGGACTGCTATTCTCTACAATATACACAGGGACTGCTATTCTCTATAATACATGCAGGGACTGTTATTCTCTATAATATACACAGGATATGCTACTCTCGATAATATCCATAGCAGCAGCTATTCTCTGCAAGGGACACAGGGACTGCTACTCTCTGTATTCAAGACAAGGACTGCTGT
Source organism: Stegostoma tigrinum (assembly GCF_030684315.1). Classification (NCBI taxonomy): domain Eukaryota; kingdom Metazoa; phylum Chordata; class Chondrichthyes; order Orectolobiformes; family Stegostomatidae; genus Stegostoma; species Stegostoma tigrinum. The sequence continues at coordinate 10,117,142 of NC_081399.1, read as the reverse complement.
TCTATGAATCTCTACAATATACACCAGGTCTTCTACTCTCTGTAATATAGAGTGGCTGCTGTCTCTTCAGAGATGCTGCCAGACTTGCTGAGTTTCTCCAGCAATTGTTCTGAATTTATTTTCCCTATTTACTTGTGTGTGCACGCAAGTGAGAGACTACAAGAGGATCAGAGATTTGGTCTGCAGTACCGTATGCCGATGGTTCATATCTGGTTATCCGCAGGTATAAACTAGCGATTTGCAATAAATAATATTCCTTGGTGAATACAGAAACATAATCTGTGCTTTCTAATTTGGTCTGAAAGTCAGGGAAATTCAGATCCTGGGTGCACATTTTAAGAAAGTGTTTATGTTTGGTATGACACTGGGAATATTTTATGAGTGTTTTCCCAGGCTGATCCTATCTACAACATGCACACAGACAGCTGCTCACTGGAGTTTACACTGGGAACTCCCCGCTGCAAGTTCCCCTCCGAGCTGCTCGCCATTCTGACTTGGAAATATATTGCCATTCCTTCAGTGACATTGGTGCAAAATCCTGGAATTCCCTCCCTAAGGGCATTGTGGGTCAACATTGACCACAGTGGTTCTAGAAGGCAGCGCAACCCCACCTTCTCGAGGGGGTGGGGGGGGGCAACAAGGGACTGGCAATAAATGCTGGCTCAGCCAGATGACACCCACATCCCATCAATGAATCAAATAAAGCACAGACAGGGGCTGCAATTCTCGACAATGTACACAGGGTCTACTACTCTCTGTAATATCGACAAGGATTCTCTGAAGTTTGCATCTCAGAGAGGTTAGAAGGTGTTAAGCATGCTGGCCTTCATTGCTCAGAGCTTTGAGTGTAGGAGTTGGGATGTCATGTTGAGGCTGTACAGGGCATTGGTGAGGCCTCTCCTGGAGCGCTGTGCCCAGTTCTGGTTGGCCTGTTGTAGGGAGGATATGATGAAGCTGGAGAGGTTCCTCGAGGGCTTTCAGAGGATATTTACTGGGATATTGCCAGGTATGGAATGTTTAATTTACAAAGAAAGGCTGGATGGGCTGAGACTTCTATCACTGGAGTGTAGGTGGTTGAGTAGGTGCCACACTCCCTCAGCACTGACCCTCCGACAGTGTCCGCTCTCTCAGCACTGACCCTCCGACAGTGTCCGCTCCCTCAGCACTGACCCTCCGACAGTGCCCGCTCCCTCAGCACTGACCCTCCGACAGTGTCCGCTCCCTCAGCACTGACCCTCCGACAGTGTCCGCTCCCTCAGCACTGACCCTCCGACAGTGTCCGCTCCCTCAGCACTGACCCTCCGACAGTGCCCACTCGCTCAGCACTGATCGTCCGACAGTGCCCGCTCCCTCAGCACTGACTGTCTGACAGTGCCCGCTCCCTCAGCACTGACCCTCCGACAGTGTCCGCTCCCTCAGCACTGACCCTCCGACAGTGCCCACTCGCTCAGCACTGATCGTCCGACAGTGCCCACTCCCTCAGCACTGACTGTCTGACAGTGCCCGCTCCCTCAGCACTGACCCTCCGACAGTGTCCGCTCCCTCAGCACTGACCCTCCGACAGTGCCCACTCCCTCAGCACTGACCCTCCGACAGTGCCACACGCCCTCAGTACTGACCCTCCGACAGTGCCCGCTCCCTCAGCACTGACCCTCCGACAGTGCCCGCTCCCTCAGCACTGACCCTCCGAGTGCCCGCTCCCTCAGTACTGACCCTCCGACAGTGCCCGCACCCTCAGCACTGACCCTCCGACAGTGCCCACTCCCTCAGCACTGACCCTCCGACAGTGCGGCACTCCCTCAGCACTGACCCTCCGACAGTGCCCGCACCCTCAGCACTGACCCTCCGACAGTGCCCACTCCCTCAGCACTGACCCTCCGACAGTGACACACTCCATCAGCACTGACCCTCCGACAGTGCCCACTCCCTCAGCACTGACCCTCCGACAGTGCCGCACTCCCTCAGTATTGACCCTCCGACAGTGCCCGCTCCCTCAGTACTGACCCTCCGACAGTGCCCGCTCCCTCAGCACTGACCCTCCGACAGTGCCCGCTCCCTCAGCACTGACCCTCCGACAGTGCCCGATCCCACAGCACTGACCCTCCGACAGTGCCCACTCCCTTAGCACTGACCCTCCGACAGTGCCACACGCCCTCAGCACTGATCCTCCGACAGTGCCCGCTCCCTCAGCACTGACCCTCCGACAGTGCGGGGCTCCCTCAGCACTGACCCTCCGACAGTGCCGCACTCCCTCAGTACTGACCCTCCGACAGTGCCGCACTCCCTCAGTACTGACCCTCCGACAGTGCCCGCTCCCTCAGTACTGACCCTCCGACAGTGCCCGCTCTCTCAGCACTGACCCTCCGACAGTGCCCACTCCCTCAGCACTGACCCTCCGACAGTGCGGCACTCCCTCAGCACTGACCCTCCGACAGTGCCCGCACCCTCAGCACTGACCCTCCGACAGTGCGACACTCCCTCAGCACTGACCCTCCGACAGTGCCCACTCCCTCAGCACTGACCCTCCGACAGTGACACACTCCATCAGCACTGACCCTCCGACAGTGCCCACTCCCTCAGCACTGACCCTCCGACAGTGCCCACTCCCTCAGCACTGACCCTCCGACAGTGCCCACTCCCTCAGCACTGACCGTCCGACAGTGCCACACTCCCTCAGCACTGACCCTCCGACAGTGCCGCTCTCCCTCAGCACTGACACTCCGACAGTGCGGCGCTCCCTCAGCACTGACCCTCCGACAGTGCCACACTCCCTCAGCACTGACCCTCCGACAGTGCCACACTCCCTCAGCACTGACCCTCCGACAGTGCCCGCTCCCTCAGCACTGACCCTCCGACAGTGCCCGCTCCCTCAGCACTGACCCTCCGACAGTGCCCGCTCCCTCAGCACTGACCCTCCGACAGTGCGGCGCTCCCTCAGCACTGACCCTCCAACAGTGCCCACTCGCTCAGCACTGATCGTCCGACAGTGCCCGCTCCCTCAGCACTGACCCTCCGACAGTGCCCGATCCCACAGCACTGACCCTCCAACAGTGCCCACTCCCTCAGCACTGACCCTCCGACAGAGCCCGCTCCCTCAGCACTGACCCTCCGACAGTGCCCGATCCCACAGCACTGACCCTCCGACAGTGCCCGATCCCACAGCACTGACCCTCCGACAGTGCCCACTCCCTCAGCACTGACCCTCCGACAGTGCCCACTCCCTCAGCACTGACTCTCCGACAGTGCGGCGCTCCGTCAGCACTGACCCTCCGACAGTGCCCACTCCCTCAGTACTGACCCTCCGACAGTGCCACACTCCCTCAGCACTGACCCTCCGACACTGCAGTGCTCCCTCAGTACTGACCCTCCGACAGTGCGGTGCTCCCTCAGTACTGACCCTCCGACAGTGCGGTGCTCCCTCAGTCCTGACCCTCCGACAGTGTGGCGTTCCCTCAGCACTGACCCTCCGACAGTTCGGCGCTCCCTTAGCACTGACCCTCCGACAGTGCCGCACTCCCTCAGTACTGACCCTCGAAGAGGGCCTGCTCCCTCAGCATTGACCCTCTGACAGTTCGGCGCTCCCTCAGCACTGACTCTCCAAAAGGGCCCACTCCCTCAGTACTGACCCTCCGACAGTGCCGCACTCCCTCAGTAATGACCGTCCGAGAGGGCCTACTCCCTCAGTAATGACCGAGAGGGCCTACTCCCTCAGCACTTACTCTCCAAGACGGCCCACTCCCTCAGCAGTGACCCTCCGACAGTGCCGCACTCCCTCAGTAATGACCCTCCGACAGTCCTCAAGGGCTTTCAGAGGATATTTACTGGGATATTGCCAGGTATGGAATGTTTAAGGTACAAAGAAAGGCTGGATGGGCTGAGACTTCTATCACTGGAGTGTAGGTGGTTGAGGGGCGACCTTATAGAGGTTTATAAAATAATGTGAGGTATATACAGGGTTAATGGTAGGTGTCTCTTTCCTGCGGAGTGGGGGGGGACGGATTTCATGTCGGGGGGGACACTTGAGAGGACAGAGGTTGAGGGGCAATTTTGTTTTAGGTACAGGGTGGTTCGCGTGTGGAATGTACTTCCTGAAATGGCTGCAATTATAACATTTAAAAGGCACAGAGATAAGGACGTGAATGCAAAAAGGTTAAAAGGGTTATGTAGCAGGCAGGTGGGACTAGTTTAGTTTGGGATGATGGTCGGCATGGACTGGGTGGACCATGCTGTACGGCTCTGACTGCTATTCTGTGAATCTATGAAATACAGGCAGGGACTCCTACTCTCTGCAATATATAAAGTGGGGGGGGGGGTGGGCTGCCATTCATTATGATATACAGAGGAGGGGGGTAACTTTTGTGATACCACACATGGATTGAGGGGTATATCTACCATCCATGAGCTCACAGTTCCGCTTTCCAAAACCATTTCTTTCCAGTTGATATTCCCTGCGGATGCAGTAATCCCGGAGTCCTTGAGTGTTGCTGAGGCACTGAAGAATTGCATTCATAAAACACTGAGAAAATAACGATCAAATATCAGCCCAAACAGTCAAATATCCCAAGGTAATTAACACAACAGATGCCTTGTGCTTTTATATTCATTCAGAGGATGTGAATGCTGCGTGCGAGGCCAGCAGTTCTTGTTAAACTCTAACGACTCCTTCAGAGGTGCTGGTGCGCACCCAGGGTGAGAAGCTGTACTCGATGTGCTGCAGAACCATTGTACAGCTGCAGCATACGTTCCAGAATGCTGACCCTCCGACAGTGCAGCGCTCCCTCAACACTGACCCTCCGACAGGGCCCGCTCCCTCAGCACTGACCCTCCGACAGTGTGGCGATCCCTCAGCACTGACCCTCCTACAGTGCCCACTCCCTCAGCACTGACCCTCCGACAGTGCAGCGCTCCCTCAACACTGACCCTCCGACAGGGCCCGCTCCCTCAACACTGACCCTCCGACAGTGCAGCGCTCCCTCAACACTGACCCTCCGACAGGGCCCGCTCCCTCAGCACTGACCCTCCGACAGTGCAGCGCTCCCTCAACACTGACCCTCCGACAGGGCCCGCTCCCTCAGCACTGACCCTCCAACAATGCAGCGCTCTCTCAGCACTGACCCTCCCACAGTACCACACTCCCTCAGTACTGACCCTCCCACAGCGCCGCACTCCCTCAGCACTGACCGTCCCACAGTGCGGCGCTCCCTCAGCACTGACCCTCCGACAGTGCGGCTCTCCCTCAGCACTGACCCTCCGACAGTGCAGCGCTCCCTCAACACTGACCCTCCGACAGGGCCCGCTCCCTCAGCACTGACCCTCCAACAATGCAGCGCTCTCTCAGCACTGACCCTCCCACAGTACCACACTCCCTCAGTACTGACCCTCCCACAGTGCCGCACTCCCTCAGTACTGACCCTCCCACAGTGCCGCACTCCCTCAGTACTGACCCTCCCACAGTGCCGCACTCCCTCAGCACTGACCGTCCCACAGTGCGGCGCTCCCTCAGCACTGACCCTCCGACAGTGCGGCTCTCCCTCAGCACTGACCCTCCGACAGTGCAGCGCTCCCTCAGCACTGACTCCCTAAACACTGCTTCTCTGACAGTGCAGGATTCCCATATTATTGTTACAGGCAATGCAGTTACCGACCCCTGATTCTTTCTCAGAGTGCTGCTGAGCTTTATGTCTAAGAAAGGTGGAGTATTATCGATTGACTGGCAACCCAGAGGCCAGCTAATATTCTGTGGACCTGGGTTCGAATCTCGCCAGGACAGGAGGTGGATTTTGAATTCAATAAATATCTGGAACCAGGAGTCTAATGATCACCATGAATCCATTGTCGATGGTTGGGAAAAACCCATCCGGTTCACTGATGTCCTTTCAGGAAGGAAACTGCCAGCCTTACCTGGTCTGGCCTACATGTGACTCCAGACCCACAGCAATGTGGTTGACTCTGAACTGCCCTCTGGGCAATTAGGGATGGGGCAATAAATGCTTGTTAGCCAGTGGCACCCTCATCGCGCGAATGAATAAACGAAAAAGGATACAGGTAATACTCGAAAATGAAGCAGCGATTCAGTGACTCTCAATCACACATCCGCAGTGACTGAGGTCTATCTACCCTGGCGCCCACCCTCAGAGACGCTGACAGTGATACCCCCGGCCCCATCCCCATCCCCATCCATTCCATGTGTCACCCACAACCTTACCGTGTTGCCCAGGTTCCTGAGCCCAACAAGGCCAGTCCCAACCGTTACAATCTCTTGTTTCTAGAACAAACAAGTGTAATCGATCAGCTTCAATCCATGCAGTGTCTTTTTTAGTTGAAAATATAAAATAACACAACATGTCCCACAGGCATGCAACTCACTCTCACCAGTTTGCCAGATTAAGAGATATTAGGATGTAAACACAAAGCTCTGTCAGAGCGCAGGGGCTGAGGGCTAGTGAAAGGGGGGGGGGCGGGTAAGAGAGAGAGAGAGAGAGAGAGAGAGAGAGAGAGAGGGGGGGAGAGGGAGAGAGAGAGAGAGGGGCGGTGAGATAGATAGACGGGGGGATGGATGGCGTGCAGGCTGGGGATATATTCACAAGTGGCTAAGTGTGGAGAAGTGGAGCGGTCCCGCACATTTCTAGGAGCTGGACAGCATTACAGGCATACAGGACAGTATAGGTGCAGAGGTGGTTAAAGAGGTAGAGAGGGGAGTGGAGGCTTGAGGAGGATCAGTCACGGCGGGGGGAGAGGGGAGTGCAGAGGCTGGAGGAGGTTACAGAGATAGGGAGGGGGTGTAGGGGCTGGAGGGAGTTACAGAGATAGGGAGGGGTGTAGGAGCTGGAGGAGGTTACAGAGATAGGGAGGGGGTGTAGGGCATGGAGGGGGTTACAGAGATAGGGAGGGGGTGTAGGGCATGGAGGGCGATACAGTGATAGGGAGGGGGTGTAGGGCATGAAGGAGGTTACAGAGATAGGGAGGGGGTGTAGGGGCTGGAGGGAGATACAGAGGTAGGGAGGGGTGTCAGGCAGGAGGAGGTTACAGAGATAGGGAGGACTGTAGGGGACAGAGATAGCGAGTGGGTGTAGTGGTTGGAGGAATTTACAGAGATAGGGAGGGTATGGGGCTGGAGGTGGTTACAGAGATAGAGAGGGGTATAGTGGGTGGAGAGGGTTACAGAGATAGGGAGGGGTGTAGAGGCTGCAAACCTCTCAAAAATCACCTGCAATCCTGCCTACACTGAACTGGCTTCTTGAGAATCCATCCACCTCTGCAATAAAAATATTCAAGGAGTCATGTTTCCATCACTTTTCAGTAGTGAGTTTTCTCCCTATCTCTGTTTTACTAGGCTGACGTTTAAACAATGTCTCCTCATTCTAGATTCTCCTGAAGAAGCTTCCTGCCCACGTTTGATGTGGCCAGAGCCCTCAGGGTCAATGAAGCCCCCTCCCTCCTCTCAATTCCAATGGATACAAGCATAGCTTTCCGATCTTCCCTCATGAGAAACTTGCCCATTTCAGGATTCAGTGCGGTAAACCTTCTCTAAATTGCTTCTAATGCTTTTACATCTCTCCTTCAACAAGGAAACCAGTGTGCCACACACTGCTCCAGATATGGTCTCACTAGGGCCTTGTATCTTGCATTCAATTTCCCTTCCAATTAATCATAACGCTCTGTGAGCTTCACTAACTAACTGTTGTTCCTGCATTCTACCCTTCTGCGATCCACGTGCATGGGGACCCAGATCTCTCTGCGTCTGGAGCTCTGCGCCCAGATCTCTCTGTGCCCAGATCGCTCTGCGCCCAGATCTCTCTGCGCCTGGCAATGAGTGCCTCCGTGGGCATGTCCTTCAGTTAGTTTGAATGCATGTGACAGAGCGTGAGTGAATTTGTCAGGGTGTGTTTGGGAGAGCAAGAATGTACGTCTGAGGAGGGCAGCATGGAAGCCTGCACGAGTGGAAGAGTGTGTGTGTGTGTGGGTCTCCATGTGTGACCGAATGTATGTGAGGAAGTCAGCACATGTGTACAAGCATGATGTCTGAGTGAGAGTGCGAGGGAGCGCGCGCGCAGGAGTGCGAGGGAGCGTGCAGGAGACAGTATGAGGACATGTGTGAGGGTGAGGGAGTGTGCTTGAGACAGTACAAGGGAGTTGTGACAGAGTGTGAGACAGTTTGAGGGGATGTGCGTGAGTGCGAGGGAGTGTGCGTGAGACAGTATGAGGGAGTTGTGTGCGACAGTATGAGGGAGTTGTGTGAGTGTGAGGGAGTATGTCTGAGAGTGAGGGAGGTGTGTGAGTGTGAAGGAGTGTGCATGAGTGTGACGGAGCATATGCGAGACAGTTTAAGCGAGTATGAGTGACAGTGAGTGAGATTACGAGGGAGCGTGCGTGGGAGTATGCACCACACAGTATGAGGATGTGTGTGTGTGTGTCAGTGTGTGAGGAAGTGTACGAGGTAGTATGAGAGAGGCTTGTGAGAGTGTGAGGGAGTGTGCATGAGTGTGAGGGAGCGTGCGTGAAACAGTTTGAGGGAGTGTCCATGACAGCGTGATGGAGTGTGTGTGTGAAAGTGCGAATGAGAGTGCATGAGTGTGAAGGAGTGTGCACAAGACAGTATGAGGACGTGTGTGTGTGTGTGTGTGTGTATGTATATGAGAGTGTGAAGGAAGGCGCATGAGACAGTATGAGGGGGATGTGTGAGAGTGTGAGGAAGTGTGCATGAGACAGTATGAGGGAGTGTACACGCGAGTGAGAAAGTTTGCATGCCAGACTGAGGGGGTGTGTGTGTGTGTGTGTGTGTGTGTGTGTGTGTGTGTGTGTGTGTGTGTGTGTGTGTGTGTGTGTGTGTGTGTGTGTGTGTGTGTGTGAGAGAGAGTGAGAGTGAGGGAATGCATGTGTGTCAGAGAGTGAGCGAGTGCATATGTGCGTATCAGGGACTGTGCGTCAGAGAATGATGTAGTGTGTATGAGACAGTGAGGGGAGTATGTCAGAGAGTGGAATGCGAGCATGAGAATGACTGAGAGTGAGAGGACGTGTGTGTGAGAGTGACGGAGTGTGCGCGTGTGAGAGTGGGGGAGTGTGCGTGTGTGAGAGTGGGGCAGGGTGTGCGTGTGGGAGCGAGGGAGTGTGCGTGTGCGCGTGAGAGTGAGACAGTGTATCCCTGTGAGAGTGAGGCAGTATGTGTGTGTGAGAATGAGGGAGTGTGTGAGAGAGTGAGTGTGAGACTGAAGGAGTGTGCACTGCAAACAAGAATGCTGTGACTTTTAATTTAAAAAAAATCAGGGATCTTATCTCATTTTAAACCAGCCACCTTACAACACCAGCAATCACTGATAGCATCAGAGGAGGGGATGTGACTGCCGTGGAGCGGGTGCAAAGGAGATCGACCAGGATGGAGAGAGACTGGACACGCTGGGCTGTTTTCCTTCGAGCAGATGAGTCAGAGGGGGCACCATTAGAGTGTGTAAAATTCTGAGCGGCATTGATATGGTAGAGAGAAAGAGACTTCTGCCCTTGATGGAGGGACCGATGAGGAGGGGGCAAGAGATTGAAAGTGAGGGGCAGGAGATTTAGACATGTCAGGATTTGTTCGTTCGCCCAGAGGAGGGTGATAGGGAATCTGGAACTCGCTGCCTGTCACACAAACCCTCGTCACATTGAAGAAGGATTTAGATGTGCCCTTGCGATGCCAACGCTTATAGGGTTATGGCGCAGGTGCTGCAAAGTGGGATTAGAACGGTAACATGGCTGATTTTGACCAGCACAGATGCGATGAGCCAATGGGCCTCGTTCTCTGCTGCAGGTCTTTCTGGCTCTATGAGAATGAGGACTGAGAAGCAGCATTCTGGTCAGCCCAAGGAGCACCTCAGCAAATCATGTCCGAAGGAAAATCCAAACTGCTTTCCCAGTTTATCCATCCATGCATATATCTATGTTCATCCCCATTTCTGTATGTGCATGTGAGTGTGAGAGAGAGAGAGAGAGAGAGAGAGAAAGAGAGGTAGAGCATGTGTACAGTCATAGAATTATAAACCTAATTACATTTCGCCTATATCTCTCAACCCTTCCTGTTCAAGTAACCATCCAGATGCCTTTTAAATGTTGTACCAGCCCCCACCACTTCCTCTGGCAGCTCATTCCATACATGCACCACCCTCTGTGCGAAAAAGCTGCCCCTCAGGTCCCTTTTAAATCTCTCCCCTCTCACCTTAAACCTATGCCCCCTCGTAATCGACTCCCCCAACCCAAGGAAAAGACCTCATCTATTTACCCTGTCCATGCCCCTCATGGTTTTATAAACCTCTATCAGATCAGCGCAACATTCCAGAGAAAATAGCCCCAGCCTATTCGCCGTCTCCCTGTAGCTCAAACCCTCCGACCCTGGCAACATCCTCCTAAATCTTTTCTGAATCCTTTCAAGTTTAACAACATCATTCCTGTAGCTGGGAGACCGGGATTGGACGCAGTATTCCAAACGTGGTTGAACCAATGTCCTGCACAGTTGCAACATGACCCTCCCAGCTCTTATAGTCAATGCACTGACCAATAAAAGCCAGTGTCCCAAACACCTCCCTCACCGCCCTGTCTATCTGCGACTCCACTCTCAAGGAGCTATGAACCTGCACCGCCCCCAAGGTCTCTTTGTTCAGCAACACTCCCCAGGACCTTCCCATTAAGTGTATAAACACCTCCCTGATTTGCCTTTCCAAAGTGCAGCACTTCACATTGCAGAAATGAATGACTGCATGGGTGAGCGACTCAAGGGATGCACTCAAATGCACTCCTTTTGTGAGAATGCTGAGAGAGAGACAGGAAGGGCGTTGTGTAAGAGACCGTGCAGGTCCACCTGAGCCTCACCTGAGCCTGTGTATGAGAGCTGAGTGATTGAATGGGAATGACTGAGGCCGGTTCTGTGCGAGAGGCAGGGCATGCGCACACAGGCACGAGAGAAAAATGTGTTTGTGAGTGAGTGTCTACGTGAATAAGTGTGATTGCGTGACAGCGAAGGAGTGAATGTGCGAGGAAGCGAGCGCGTGCATATGACTGCGAGCGAAACGGAGTGCGTACGAGAGAATAAGTTTGAGTGAGAGAGAATTAAACGAGAGCTGGGTGATTGTGTGCGCAAGAGTATGTGAGAGCGTGCAAATGTGTACGTGTGTGAGTGAGTGTGAGTCAGTGTAATTGTATGAGTGAGAGAATCTTTATGCGACTGTGAGTCTGTACGAGTGAGAGAGAGAGAGAGAGAGAGAGAGAGCGAGAGCGTGAGAATGTGTTAGTGAGCGTGAAGGAGTCCAGTTGTGCATGAGTGGGTCAAAAAGTGACAGTGCGATTGAAACGGAGTGGCTGCGTGCAAGTGAGTGAGGCTGGACAGATCACTGTCAGTGCATACACCACGAATATGAGCAGCCACTAATCTAACATCGTCAGTAGGCACAGGGGGGAAGCTAATAATAGGTTCGGGAAGCTCAGCGACAGTGAGAGAATCAGGGGGCTAGGAGCAGAAGTGTGGAGGTGCTGGAGGAGCAAGAGAGAGCGAGAGGAAGAAGAGAAAGTGGGGTTAGAGACAAAGAGTGAGACACAAGGATTGAGACAGAGGGGAAACTGAGAGAGAGCGATAGCAGGAGAGGCACAGAAGAAAGAGGGTCTCTGAGATGGGCAGAGACAGAGGGAGAGATAGAGCAAGAGGAAGAAAGAATGCAGGAAAACAGAGAGAAAGAGACAGGGAGGTGGGGAGAGACAGAGAGAGAAAGAGGGACAGAGAACGAGAGAAAGATGAGAGATAGAGACGGAGAGAGAAAGAGACAGGGAGAGGGGTGAGGAGGGAATAGAGAGAAAGAGAGAGAGATAGACAAGGTGGGGGGGGGTTGTGGGAGAAAGATAGAGCGAAACAGGGAGCGAAAAAGAGAGAAAGAGAGACAAAGGAGAGAGATGGAGAAAGGGAGAGATACAGAAGTTGGGAGAGAGACAGGGAGATTGAGAGATGAAGGAGCCCTGAGTGGGAGACACATGGAGAAATACAGAGAGAAAGGAGGGACAAAGAAGGGAGAGATACAGAGAGCAGGAGAGGGAGTTAGAGACAAATACGGAGAGAGAGAGAAAGAGAGGGGGGGGGCAGAGAGGGAGAGCGACAAGCAAATTGACAGTTCATCTAACCTGCTCCCAGCACAGTGCAATGCCTGGTCCTCAGCATCCTACCTTGTCAGCCACTATGAGGAGTCCCATGATCACTTGGCCCAGTGATGGGGCTGACCCACTGTGCAGAGAGAGGGCTCTGCACCAGCTTTCACTGACTGCGAAGAGGTGGGCACAAGCTGGCCGAGGGGAGCAGACAAGGCGGGAGTGGCCGTCTGCTCTGAGCAGCTTAGGGCCAATAATCCTGCCGCAGTTAAGAGGATCAAAGGCAGGGATGGCAGGAACAGCAAAGGCAGGTCACTGACACTGTGTCGCTTGTGGGAGAAGAGAGCAGGGGTTCTGCGACGGAACAGTGCGCTCCGCCAGGGCAGTGAGGCTCAGGCGCTGCTGTAAAAAAGACCTTGTTAACCTTGAGAGGGTGCAGAAAACATTTACAAGATTGTTGCTGGGGCTGGAGGGTTTGAGCTACACGGAGATGCTGAATAGGCTGGGGCTATTTCCCCTGCAGTGTGGGAGGCTGAGGGGTGACCTTATAGAGGTTTATAAAATCAAGAGGGGCATGGATAGGGTGAATAGACAAGGCCTGAGGGAGAGGAGCGGGAGTGGTGAGAGGGAGAGGTGGGGAGAGTAGTGGGAGGGAGAGGTGCAGGGACGAGGGGGAGGGAGAGGTGCGGGGAGGAGTGGGAGGGAGAGGTGCGGGGAGGAGTGGGAGGGAGAGGTGCGGGGAGGAGTGGGAGGGAGAGGTGCGGGGAGGAGTGGGAGGGAGAGGTGCGGGGACTGGGGGGGGTAGAGGTGCGGGGAGTAGGGGGAGGGAGAGGTGCGGGGACGAGGGGGAGGGAGAGGTGCGGGGACGAGGGTGAGGGAGAGGTGCGGGGACGAGGGTGAGGGAGAGGTGCGGGGACGAGGGTGAGGGAGAGGTGCGGGGACGAGGGTGAGGGAGAGGTGCGGGGACGAGGGTGAGGGAGAGGTGCGGGGACGAGGGTGAGGGAGAGGTGCGGGGACGAGGGTGAGGGAGAGGTGCGGGGACGAGGGTGAGGGAGAGGTGCGGGGAGGAGTGGGAGGGAGAGGTGCGGGGAGGAGGGGGAGGGAGAGGTGCGGGGAGGAGGGGGAGGGGGAGGTGCGGGGAGGAGGGGGAGGGGGAGGTGCGGGGAGGAGGGGGAGGGGGAGGTGCGGGGAGGAGGGGGAGGGGGAGGTGCGGGGAGGAGGGGGAGGGGGAGGTGCGGGGAGGAGGGGGAGGGGGAGGTGCGGGGAGGAGGGGGAGGGGGAGGTGCGGGGAGGAGGGGGAGGGGGAGGTGCGGGGAGGAGGGGGAGGGGGAGGTGCGGGGAGGAGGGGGAGGGGGAGGTGCGGGGAGGAGGGGGAGGGGGAGGTGCGGGGAGGAGGGGGAGGGGGAGGTGCGGGGAGGAGGGGGAGGGGGAGGTGCGGGGAGGAGGGGGAGGGGGAGGTGCGGGGAGGAGGGGGAGGGGGAGGTGCGGGGAGGAGGGGGAGGGGGAGGTGCGGGGACGAGGGGGAGGGGGAGGTGCGGGGACGAGGGGGAGGGGGAGGTGCGGGGACGAGGGGGAGGGGGAGGTGCGGGGACGAGGGGGAGGGGGAGGTGCGGGGACGAGGGGGAGGGGGAGGTGCGGGGACGAGGGGGAGGGGGAGGTGCGGGGACGAGGGGGAGGGAGAGGTGCGGGGAGGAGGGGGAGGGAGAGGTGCGGGGAGGAGGGGGAGGGAGAGGTGCGGGGAGGAGGGGGAGGGAGAGGTGCGGGGAGGAGGGGGAGGGGGAGGTGCGGGGAGGAGGGGGAGGGGGAGGTGCGGGGAGGAGGGGGAGGGGGAGGGGGAGGTGCGGGGAGGAGGGGGAGGGGGAGGTGCGGGGAGGAGGGGGAGGGGGAGGTGCGGGGAGGAGGGGGAGGGGGAGGTGCGGGGAGGAGGGGGAGGGGGAGGTGCGGGGAGGAGGGGGAGGGGGAGGTGCGGGGAGGAGGGGGAGGGGGAGGTGCGGGGACGAGGGGGAGGGGGAGGTGCGGGGAGGAGGGGGAGGGGGAGGTGCGGGGACGAGGGGGAGGGGGAGGTGCGGGGACGAGGGGGAGGGGGAGGTGCGGGGACGAGGGGGAGGGGGAGGTGCGGGGACGAGGGGGAGGGGGAGGTGCGGGGACGAGGGGGAGGGGGAGGTGCGGGGACGAGGGGGAGGGGGAGGTGCGGGGACGAGGGGGAGGGGGAGGTGCGGGGACGAGGGGGAGGGGGAGGTGCGGGGACGAGGGGGAGGGGGAGGTGCGGGGACGAGGGGGAGGGGGAGGTGCGGGGACGAGGGGGAGGGGGAGGTGCGGGGACGAGGGGGAGGGGGAGGTGCGGGGACGAGGGGGAGGGGGAGGTGCGGGGACGAGGGGGAGGGGGAGGTGCGGGGACGAGGGGGAGGGGGAGGTGCGGGGACGAGGGGGAGGGGGAGGTGCGGGGACGAGGGGGAGGGGGAGGTGCGGGGACGAGGGGGAGGGGGAGGTGCGGGGACGAGGGGGAGGGGGAGGTGCGGGGACGAGGGGGAGGGGGAGGTGCGGGGACGAGGGGGAGGGGGAGGTGCGGGGACGAGGGGGAGGGGGAGGTGCGGGGACGAGGGGGAGGGGGAGGTGCGGGGACGAGGGGGAGGGGGAGGTGCGGGGACGAGGGGGAGGGGGAGGTGCGGGGACGAGGGGGAGGGGGAGGTGCGGGGACGAGGGGGAGGGGGAGGTGCGGGGACGAGGGGGAGGGGGAGGTGCGGGGACGAGGGGGAGGGGGAGGTGCGGGGACGAGGGGGAGGGGGAGGTGCGGGGACGAGGGGGAGGGGGAGGTGCGGGGACGAGGGGGAGGGGGAGGTGCGGGGACGAGGGGGAGGGGGAGGTGCGGGGACGAGGGGGAGGGGGAGGTGCGGGGACGAGGGGGAGGGGGAGGTGCGGGGACGAGGGGGAGGGGGAGGTGCGGGGACGAGGGGGAGGGGGAGGTGCGGGGACGAGGGGGAGGGGGAGGTGCGGGGACGAGGGGGAGGGGGAGGTGCGGGGACGAGGGGGAGGGGGAGGTGCGGGGACGAGGGGGAGGGGGAGGTGCGGGGACGAGGGGGAGGGGGAGGTGCGGGGACGAGGGGGAGGGGGAGGTGCGGGGACGAGGGGGAGGGGGAGGTGCGGGGACGAGGGGGAGGGAGAGGTGCGGGGACGAGGGGGAGGGAGAGGTGCGGGGACGAGGGGGAGGGAGAGGTGCGGGGACGAGGGGGAGGGAGAGGTGCGGGGACGAGGGGGAGGGAGAGGTGCGGGGACGAGGGGGAGGGAGAGGTGCGGGGACGAGGGGGAGGGAGAGGTGCGGGGACGAGGGGGAGGGAGAGGTGCGGGGACGAGGGGGAGGGAGAGGTGCGGGGACGAGGGGGAGGGAGAGGTGCGGGGACGAGGGGGAGGGAGAGGTGCGGGGACGAGGGGGAGGGAGAGGTGCGGGGACGAGGGGGAGGGAGAGGTGCGGGGACGAGGGGGAGGGAGAGGTGCGGGGACGAGGGGGAGGGAGAGGTGCGGGGACGAGGGGGAGGGAGAGGTGCGGGGACGAGGGGGAGGGAGAGGTGCGGGGACGAGGGGGAGGGAGAGGTGCGGGGACGAGGGGGAGGGAGAGGTGCGGGGACGAGGGGGAGGGAGAGGTGCGGGGACGAGGGGGAGGGAGAGGTGCGGGGACGAGGGGGAGGGAGAGGTGCGGGGACGAGGGGGAGGGAGAGGTGCGGGGACGAGGGGGAGGGAGAGGTGCGGGGACGAGGGGGAGGGAGAGGTGCGGGGACGAGGGGGAGGGAGAGGTGCGGGGACGAGGGGGAGGGAGAGGTGCGGGGACGAGGGGGAGGGAGAGGTGCGGGGACGAGGGGGAGGGAGAGGTGCGGGGACGAGGGGGAGGGAGAGGTGCGGGGACGAGGGGGAGGGAGAGGTGCGGGGACGAGGGGGAGGGAGAGGTGCGGGGACGAGGGGGAGGGAGAGGTGCGGGGACGAGGGGGAGGGAGAGGTGCGGGGACGAGGGGGAGGGAGAGGTGCGGGGACGAGGGGGAGGGAGAGGTGCGGGGACGAGGGGGAGGGAGAGGTGCGGGGACGAGGGGGAGGGAGAGGTGCGGGGACGAGGGGGAGGGAGAGGTGCGGGGACGAGGGGGAGGGAGAGGTGCGGGGACGAGGGGGAGGGAGAGGTGCGGGGACGAGGGGGAGGGAGAGGTGCGGGGACGAGGGGGAGGGAGAGGTGCGGGGACGAGGGGGAGGGAGAGGTGCGGGGACGAGGGGGAGGGAGAGGTGCGGGGACGAGGGGGAGGGAGAGGTGCGGGGACGAGGGGGAGGGAGAGGTGCGGGGACGAGGGGGAGGGAGAGGTGCGGGGACGAGGGGGAGGGAGAGGTGCGGGGACGAGGGGGAGGGAGAGGTGCGGGGACGAGGGGGAGGGAGAGGTGCGGGGACGAGGGGGAGGGAGAGGTGCGGGGACGAGGGGGAGGGAGAGGTGCGGGGACGAGGGGGAGGGAGAGGTGCGGGGACGAGGGGGAGGGAGAGGTGCGGGGACGAGGGGGAGGGAGAGGTGCGGGGACGAGGGGGAGGGAGAGGTGCGGGGACGAGGGGGAGGGAGAGGTGCGGGGACGAGGGGGAGGGAGAGGTGCGGGGACGAGGGGGAGGGAGAGGTGCGGGGACGAGGGGGAGGGAGAGGTGCGGGGACGAGGGGGAGGGAGAGGTGCGGGGACGAGGGGGAGGGAGAGGTGCGGGGACGAGGGGGAGGGAGAGGTGCGGGGACGAGGGGGAGGGAGAGGTGCGGGGACGAGGGGGAGGGAGAGGTGCGGGGACGAGGGGGAGGGAGAGGTGCGGGGACGAGGGGGAGGGAGAGGTGCGGGGACGAGGGGGAGGGAGAGGTGCGGGGACGAGGGGGAGGGAGAGGTGCGGGGACGAGGGGGAGGGAGAGGTGCGGGGACGAGGGGGAGGGAGAGGTGCGGGGACGAGGGGGAGGGAGAGGTGCGGGGACGAGGGGGAGGGAGAGGTGCGGGGACGAGGGGGAGGGAGAGGTGCGGGGACGAGGGGGAGGGAGAGGTGCGGGGACGAGGGGGAGGGAGAGGTGCGGGGACGAGGGGGAGGGAGAGGTGCGGGGACGAGGGGGAGGGAGAGGTGCGGGGAGAGATGCGCGGAGCAGTGGGAAAGACAGGTGCGGGGCGCAGTGGGAGGGGGCGGCGCGGGGCGCAGTGTGGGGGGGAGCAGTGAGGGGGGAGCAGTGGGGGCTGCGAGCAGTGGGGGGTGGGAGCGGTGAGGGGGGCGAGCGGTGGGGGGGGATCGGTGGTGGGGGGGAGCGGTGAGTTGTGGGGGAGCGGTGGGGTGGCGGTGCAGTGAGGGTGGGGAGCGGTGAGGCGGGGAGCGGTGATGGGGGGAGCAGTGATGGGGGGAGCAGTGATGGGGGGAGCAGTGATGGGGGGAGCAGTGAGTGGGGGAAGCGGTGAGTGGGGGAAGCGGTGAGTGGGGGGGGTGCGGTGGGGTGGGGGAGCAGTGAGGGGGGAGCAGTGATGGGGGGAGCAGTGATGGGGGGAGCAGTGAGGGTGGGAGCAGTGGGAGGGAGAGCTGCGGGGAGTAGTGACGGGGGAGCAGTGAGGGAGTAGCAGTGAGGGGGGGAGCAGTGAGGGGGGGAGCGGTGAGGGGAGCGAGCGGTGAGGGGAGCGAGCGGTGAGGGGAGCGAGCGGTGAGGGGAGTGAGCGGTGAGGGGGGGGGGCGAGCGGTCGGGGGGGAGCGGTCGGTGGGGGGAGCGGTCGCGGGTGGAGCGGTGAGGGGAGCAGCAGTCGTGGGGGGAGCAGTGGAGGGGGGAGCAGTTGGGGGGGGGGAGCAGTTGGGGGGGGGGAGCAGTTGGGGGGGGGGAGCAGTTGGGGGGGGGGAGCAGTTGGGGGGGGGAGGGTCAGGAGGAGGACTAGGAAGGAGAAAGAGGGTGGTGGGTGACGGTGGTGTAGGTGGTTCTGGGAGGAGGGTAGGGAGGGTGAAGATTTGGGTGACTGAGGGGAATCGGTGTGCTGAGGGTTTAGGAGGAAACACTCTCACCTGCTGTTCCTGGAGCGGAGCCTCCCGCTGCCCGTCCTGGCTCCGAGCCGGGCCGCTGCCACTCCCCTGGACCCTGGAGGGACCCGGCAGGATGTCCAACTGGATGGGCCGCGGGGTCACCCCAGCCCCGGGGGCCTCCACATCCTGACGCAGGCCCCGCAGCGAGGAGCTGCTCTTGATGGAGGGTGGGGGCAAGGGGGGAGGCTGGGTCGAGGTGGGCTCAGGCTGGGTGGGCAGGCGCCCCAGAGAGGGCGATCGGCGAAGGCGGACGGCACCAAGCCTGCGCAGGCACTCCTGCAGCTCCTGGGGCTCGTGGAGCCCAGCGCAGGGATCGGCGCGGACTGCCCCGGGGGCCTGAGAGGCTGTTGCTACCCCTCCTACCCCTCCACCGCCCAGGCTGGCCTTCCGCCAGGAGGGGGGGGAAGACGAGGAGGAGGACGAGGAAGACGAGGAGGAGGAGGAGAAGGTGGAGGAGGTGGAGGTGGAGGCCGTGGAGGAAGGGGGCAGGCCTTTAACCCCAAGGGTGCGGTCAGCCCGCAGCGGCGCACGCCTGGCGACGCCGGGGCTGGGGGCCACAGCTGACGAAGTGGGGGCTGACTCCCTGCTGCTGCGTCCTGGCCTCCCCTTGGCCTCCAGCTTGCGGCCCCTCTCGTCCAGCGGCCCCGGGCCTGGGGGGAGGGGACGTGGCTTGCCGTGAGGAGGGGCTGGGGGCCTCTGTTGGTAGGCGGCCAACCTGCCCCCGGGCTGGGGACCCGGCCCACGGCCCCCCGACAGCCGGTCCTGGCTGGGTACCCTCTGACCCCCTACTCCTGACCCTGTCAGTTGGCGGCGGGCGGCTTTGGGGGTGATGGAACCGGGCGGCGAGGGTCCCACATAGGGGCTGCGGAGGGAGTAGGGCTGAGGCATGTCTCATCACGGAGGGGAGGGCGGGTGAGTGGCAGGGAGTCTTATTGGGGGGTGGGGGGAAGGCTCCAGGAAACAGAAGGAGATACCTGCAGAGAGACAGGAAACAGAGGGACAGTCAATGATACAATTACATTAACATCAGTCGGGATACAGTCAGTAACACAGGGCGCTGGGGGGGAGAGGGGTTACTGAGTGACAGTGTGAGGGAGAGGGATTAACATCAGGAGGGATACAGACAGTAACACAGGGCACTGGGGGGGAGAGGGGTTACTGAGTGACAGTGTGAGGGAGAGGGATTAACATCAGTAGGGATACAGTCAGTAACACAGGGCACTGGGGGGGAGAGGGGTTACTGAGTGACAGTGTGAGGGAGAGGGATTAACATCAGTAGGGATACAGTCAGTAACACAGGGCCCTGGGGGGGAGAGGGGTTACTGAGTGACAGTGTGAGGGAGAGGGATTAACATCAGTAGGGATACAGTCAGTAACACAGGGCGCTGGGGGGGGAGAGGGGTTACTGAGTGACAGTGTGAGGGAGAGGGATTAACATCAGTAGGGATACAGTCAGTAACACAGGGCGCTGGGGGGGAGAGGGGTTACTGAGTGACAGTGTGAGGGAGAGGGATTAACATCAGTACAGATACAGTCAGTAACACAGGGCCCTGGGGGGAGAGGGGTTACTGAGTGACAGTGTGAGGGAGAGGGATTAACATCAGTACAGATACAGTCAGTAACACAGGGCCCTGGGGGGAGAGGGGTTACTGAGTGACAGTGTGAGGGAGAGGTATTAACATCAGTAGGGATACAGTCAGTAACACAGGGCGCTGGGGGGGGGGGGAGAGGGGTTACTGAGTGACAGTCTGAGGGAGAGGGATTAACATCAGTAGGGATACAGTCAGTAACACGGTCTGGGGGCGAGAGGGGTTACTGAGTGACAGTGTGAGGGAGAGGGATTAACATCAGTAGGGATACAGTCAGTAACACAGGGCCCTGGGCGGGAGAGGGGTTACTGAGTGACAGTGTGAGGGAGAGGGATTAACATCAGTAGGGATATAGTCAGTAACACAGGGCGCTGGGGGGGGAGAGGGGTTACTGAGTGACAGTGTGAGGGAGAGGGATTAACATCAGTAGGGATACAGTCAGTAACACAGGGTGCTGGGGGCGAGAGGGGTTACTGAGTGACAGTGTGAGGGAGAGGGATTAGCACCAGTCGGGATACAGTCAGTAACACAGGGCCCTGGGGGGGAGAGGGGTTACTGAGTGACAGTGTGAGGGAGAGGGCTTAACATCAGTAGGGATACAGTCAGTAACACAGGGCGCTGTGGGGGAGAGGGGTTACTGAGTGACAGTGTGAGGGAGAGGGATTAACATCAGGAGGGATACAGTCAGTAACACAGGGCGCTGATGGGGGAGAGGGGTTACTGAGTGACAGTGTGAGGGAGAGGGATTAACATCCGTAGGGATACAGTCAGTAACACAGGGCGCTGGGGGGAGAGGGGTTACTGAGTGACAGTGCGAGGCAGAGGGATTAACATCAGGAGGGATACAGTCAGTAACACAGGGCACTGGGGGGGGGAGAGGGATTACTGAGTGACAGTGTGAGGGAGAGGGATTAACATCAGGAGGGATACAGTCAGTAACACAGGGCACTGGGGGGGAGAGGGATTACTGAGTGACAGTGTGAGGGAGAGGGATTAACATCAGTAGGGATACAGTCAGTAACACAGGGCACTGGGGGGGAGAGGGATTACTGAGTGACAGTGTGAGGGAGAGGCATTAACATCAGTAGGGATACAGTCAGTAACACAGGGCGCTGGGGGGAGAGGGGTTACTGAGTGACAGTGTGAGGGAGAGGGATTAACATCAGTAGGGATACAGTCAGTAACACAGGGCGCTGGGGTGGAGAGGGGTTACTGAGTGACAGTGTGAGGGAGAGGGATTAACATCAGTAGGGATACAGTCAGTAACACAGGGCACTGGGGGGGAGAGGGGTTACTGAGTGACTGTGTGAGGGAGAGGGATTAACATCAGGAGGGATACAGTCAGTAACACAGGGCGCTGAGGGGGAGAGGGGTTACTGAGTGACAGTGTGAGGGAGAGGGATTAACATCAGGAAGGATACAGTCAGTAACACAGGGCCCTGGGGGGGAGAGGGGTTACTGAGTGACAGTGTGAGGGAGAGGGATTAACATCAGTAGGGATACAGTCAGTAACACAGGGGGCTGGGGGGGAGAGGGGTTACTGAGTGACAGTGTGAGGGAGAGGGATTAACATCAGTAGGGATACAGTCAGTAACACAGGGCGCTGGGGGGAGAGGGGTTACTGAGTGACAGTGTGAGGGAGAGGGATTAACATCAGTAGGGATACAGTCAGTAACACAGGGCACTGGGGGGGAGAGGGGTTACTGAGTGACAGTGTGAGGCAGAGGGATTAACATCAGTACAGATACAGTCAGTAACACAGGGCGCTGGGGGGGGAGAGGGGTTACTGAGTGACAGTTTGAGGGAGAGGGATTAACATCAGTAGGGATACAGTCAGTAACACAGGGCACTGGGGGGGAGAGGGGTTACTGAGTGACAGTGTGAGGGAGAGGGATTAACATCAGTAGGGACACAGTCAGTAACACAGGGCGCTGGGGGGGAGAGGGGTTACTGAGTGACAGTGTGAGGGAGAGGGATTAACATCAGTAGGGATACAGTCAGTAACACAGGGCGCTGTGGGGGGAGAGGGGTTACTAAGTGACAGTGTGAGGGAGAGGGATTAACATCAGTAGGGATACAGTCAGTAACACAGGGCACTGGGGGGGAGAGGGGTTACTGAGTGACAGTGTGAGGGAGAGGGATTAACATCAGTAGGGATACAGTCAGTAACACAGGGCGCTGTGGGGGGAGAGGGGTTACTGAGTGACAGTGTGAGGGAGAGGGATTAACATCACTATGGATACAGTCAGTAACACAGGGCCCTGGCGGGGAGAGGGGTTACTGAGTGACAGTATGAGGGAGAAGGATTAACATCAGCTACCCTCGGCTCCATCTAATTTTTCCTGCCACTGCGCAGCGTCCTCTCAGGTCTGTCCATAGCATCAACTTCCTGAATCATCGATCAAACTTCCTTACGTCGATCGGTGTACACAGACTCGCCAAGTGGTTATGGAGCACAAAAGGAACATAGGTTCGCAATTCAGTAGTGATACAAGTCACTGTGGCTGAGAAAGGGCTGACTGAGTGCTGGGATTGATTTAACTCTGTAACAGAGGGTACTGAGTGACGCGAGGCAGCAAGCTCACTGTTTCTAAGAGATATAGAGTCGTATCAGTCAACATCGTATGAAGCAGACGCAAAGGGCCAGATAGCCTACCGCTGCTCCTAGTTTCCATGTTTCTGTCATTGCTGCAACTTACGTTTTAAACGTCCTTTGAAGTGCAACTCGATGTGTCGCCTCTCGGTGCCATGTTCCACATTTTTCCAGGTATGCCAATTGGGTCAACTGAAAAACATCACAACAGCAACATTACAGGGGCAGATCTTTGTGAAAGGAATGATTCAACTGGATTTGACACAGCGTGATCTGTCAGTGCCAGCATTCTAACACACAGTGGGTAAAGGGGAATCGCTCCTTTCCATCTGGTACCGCACAGTCCCTGTGTATTTCAGCATTAGCTCCATACGGGCACAGTAACATGCACAGTCATGTGTGTCTCACTGTCAGGCCTTGTACACAGCAGCACGGCAAGTCTGAATGGCAATCCTTTTGATGAGTTTTGCGAGTTGAGGGTGCTGATTTCACACACGGCGACGTGATATCATTGAGGATTTGGGGAGTCAGCCAGACAGGGTTTGGAAGAGAAATGGCTAGCACGAGGGGACGTAGGTTTAAATTGAGGGGTGATAGATATAGGACTGATGTCAGAGGTAGATTCTTTACTCAGAGAGTAGTAAGGGCGTGGAATGCCCTGCCTGCAACAGTAGTAGACTCGCCAACTTTAAGGGCATTTAAATGGTCATTGGATAAACATATGGATGATAATGGAATAGTGTAGGTTAGATGGGCTTCAGATTGATTTCACAGGTCGGCGCAACATCGAGGGCCGAAGGGCCTGTATTGCACTGTAATGTTCTACGTTCTATTTCCCAGCATGTTATCTGGATAGACTGGGACTTCTTTCACTTGAGCATAGGAGGTTGAGAAGTCACCTTACAGAGGTTTATATCATCATGAGAGGCACTGATAGGATTGATGGTAACTCTCTTTTCCATTGGATGGGGGATTTCAAGACTCAAGGTCATCTTTTGAAGGTGAGAGGAGCGAGATTTTTTAAAAAGACAAGAGGGGGGCAAATGTTTTTACACAGAGGGTGGTTTGCATGTGGAATGAGCTTCCTGAGGAAGTGGGGCATGTGGGTACAGTTACAACGTTTGAAAGACATTAGGAACAGTAAATGAATAGGAAAGGTTTGGATGGATATGGGCCAGGAGCAGGCAGGTGAGACCAGTTTGGGATTACGTTGAGCACAAACTGGTTGGATCGAAGGGTCTGTTTCCGTGCCGAATGATCCCATATGGATACTTGGCTGAGGGAAGGACAAGACTGGCAACTCGATATTCTGATACACAGAATCTTTAGATGATATGCAAGAGGTATAAATGATAAGGTGGTGGCACAATATTGCTCAAGAAGTCAATTACTGCAGGAAGGAAAGATACTTTCTTAGAAGGTTCATCAAATATCAGCAGGACTTAAAAAGGTAAAAAAGAAGCAGTCACTTTACTGGGGGGGACGTGTACTAAAGACTCACCATTAGGGAGAAATGGAAGGGCAGATATGTAGGTGACTCTCAGAGAAGAGTAAAAATAACAGGGTGATAACAGTAGGGGATTTCAACTTCCCAAAAGTAACTGGGATAGGCTTAGAGGGCACAGCAAGTCCTGCAGGAGATGGGGTGGTACTGGAACTAATTTTAGGGAATGAAGACGGGCAAATGGCTGATGTGACAGTGGGGGAGAATTTCAGCGACAGTGACTGTAACGCAGTAAGTGTTCTAAGGTCGTTATGGATAGTGACAAAGACGGTCCAGAAATAAAGGTTTTGAACTGCGGAAAAGTTGGTCTTCACACAAGATTGGCAGAGTTGAATTGGCAGCAGGATCACCCACATCAGAGCAGTGGGAGACATTCAGAAGGATAACAGTAAGGGAGCAGGAGCAAGATTTTCCCATAAAGATGAAGGGCAAGACCAACAAATCCAAAGAACCCCAGAAATCAAGGCAACCACAGGATTGGAGAAGGAAATAAATGAAGCTTATGGTAGATTCTGAGGACACAATATTGGGATGCCTGAAAGGAGTACAGGGAGTGCAGGGGGTAGATTAAAAAGAGGAATTAGGAGAGCAAAAGGTAACATGAAAAAACACTCGTGGTAACGTTAAGGAAAATCCAAAGGCTTTTCAAAAGTGCATTGGGGCAAGAGAACAACCAGGGGAAGTGATCTTTGAGTACAGATTCATAGGTTGTTGAAAGTGGAGTCACCGGTAGACAGGATAGTGACGGAGGTGTTTGGTACTTTATTGGTCACTGCATTGAGTACAGGAGTTGGGGCTGTACATGACATTGGTTAGGGCCACTTCTGGAATGCTGTGTGTAATCTCGGTCTCCCTGCTGTAGGGAGGATGTTGTGAAAAGGGATCAGAAAAGATTTACAAGGATGGGGCCAGGGTTGGACAGTTTGAGCTACAGGGGAGAGGCTGAAGCGATGGAGCAACAGGTGAATAGTTAAGGTCTTTCTCCCAGGGTAGAGGAATCCAAAACTAGAGGGGCATAGGTTTAAGCTGAGAGGGGAAAGATTGATAAGAGACCAAAGGGGTAACTTTTTCACACAGAGGGTATGGAAGGAGCTGCCAGAGGAAGTGGTAGAGGCTGGTACAATTATAACATTTATAAGGCATCTGGATGGGTACATGGATAGGAGAGGTATATAGGGATATGGGCCAAGTGCTGGCAAATGGGACCAGATTAATTTCGGATATCTGGTCAGGACGGATGAGTTGCATCGAAGGGGTCTGTTTCTATGCTGTGTAGGTCTGTGACTTAATGGCCCATTACAGTAAGTAAGTGAGTGATTGAACAAAGAAGTGAGCAGCCAGAAGACAGCTGTGGTTTAAATCAGTACTCTGCATCTTTATCCATTGTACGGAAGGATGATGCAGGTATAGAAATCAGAAGGATGGTTACAAAGTTAGCATTGAAAGAAGAGGTATGAATGGATTTCTCAGGCTTGAACTTGGATAAACCCTCAGGCCCAGATGAGCTGATTCCCAGGCTTCTGCTGCTGCTGCGGCAGACACAGGAGGAGATTACAGAAACCCTGACAATAAGTTCCCAATCCAGCCTCAGGAGGGGTGCCAGAGGACTGGAGGACAGCTGATGTGGTATTGTTATTCAAGAAGATAAATGAGGCAACTCGCAGGCCAGTGAGTCTGAATTCTGTGGCCAGGAAACTATGGGAATAAATTCTGAGGGGCAGAACTAATCTCTATGTGGAGAAGTGAGGGTTAATCAAGGATAGTCAGCATGATTTGTTGGGGGGAAGTTTGTCGAAAAGGTGATTAGGTGTGAAGATGAGGGTACAGCAGGTGATGTTGTCAACATAGACTTGTATAAGGCTTCTGACAAGGTCACACATGGCAGGCTGGTCAAGATCATCCAGGGCAAGTTGGATCCAAAACTGGTTTAGTGTCAGGAAGCAGGTGATGATGACTGAAAAGAGGGAATTCTGTGATCATGTCCTGTGGTGTACCACAGCCTTCGATACTACCTCCCTCACTGCTTGTTGCGTACGTTAGCGATCTAAATGTGAATCTAGGCACAGTCAGTACATTTGTGGATGATACAACAATTGACGGTGTGCTAAATAGCGAGGTGAAATAGCAAGACTAAAAGGATGATAAAAAATTAAAGGCTGGTCAGGGTCAGAAGGGCTGAATGGGGACAACTGGAATTTAATCCTGGCAAGTGAGAGGTGATGCACTTTGGGAGGAGTACCAAGGTGAGGAAGTACACACTGAATGGTAGAACCCTTTGAAATGTAGGGATCAGAGCGATCTTAGTGTAAGTGTCCATAGATCCTTGAAGACAACAGGACAAGGAGATAAGGTGGTTCAGAAGGCATAAGGAATGCTTGCTTCTATTCATAAAAGCATTAAATACTAAAGCAAGGAGGTTATGATGGAGCTGGATAAGATGCTAGTTAGGCCACAGTTGGAGTAGTGTGCGCAGTTCTAGTTGCCACCAAATGGTAATGATTACATTGCACGAAGTGAAGACATTCACCAACATGTTGACTGGGCAGGAGTTGTTCAGCTGTGAAGACAGAGGCTGAGAATTCAACTGAGGTGGGCAAAATTGTGAGAGGCCAAGACAGAGCAGGTAGAGAGAAGGATCAATGTCAGAGGGTCCACTACACTGGTTGCCCACAACGTGGTCTCCAGTACATGGCTGGGGGGGGGTGTACAGACTTGTGACTGCTTTGCAAAACACGTATATTCTGCCCACAAAATTGGCCCAAAGCCTGCCATTTCAACACCCCAATGGCTAACATCTCTGCTTCAGACTTGCTGCAGAGTTCCAGCAAACTCAGTAGAACCTGGAAGATCAGCGCCTTATTTTACACTTGGAAACCCTGCAACCTTCAGGGCTCAATATTGAGTTCAATAATTCTAGGGCCTCAGCAATTTCTCCTGTATCCTTACCCCAACCTCCAATCACCAGGCCTTGTCATCACACGGCCTGTTACTCACATATCAGCCACAGGTCAAGTGCTGGAAAATGGGACGAGAATTGATGCTGTTTGATGATTGGTATGGACATGATGGCCTAAGGACCTTTTGTAAAAGTTCTGACTCGAAAGGAGGGCGATTCTCTCCTGACAAGTACTGTATGGTCCATGCTTGCCTCACTGTCAGCTCCCTGACATGTGCGTTAACATGTGGATAAGGGGGAAAACATTCACTCCTACATGGAACTGTACACTGTGCCTCTCTCTCTCTCACAGAGTCAGCTTCTGTGCAAATACAGTAGCACACACCATGTGTGGGTGTCTCAGCATCAACCACTAACCATGTGCAGAAATGCAAGCTGGTGTGAAGGAATGATTCACTCCAGCCTGATACTGAATGGTCAGGTGACTGTGTCAGTTCCTGGGTACTAGGCAGTGGTTTGTTCCTCTATGGGTCTGAACAATCAGTGGGTCTCTCAATGTCAACTCCTGTGCACATGCAAAGTCTTATAGCGGGCAAAAAGAAGTGATTCACTCCTGACTGACACTGTACATTCCACGTGTTTCTCAGCATCAGCTTAAATAAATGCACAGTGTGTAAAAGGGAACAATTTAGATGCTGGTATAGTACGGCCCACGTGACTTTCAGTGTCAGGTCCTGTACGCGTGCAGTACGATACAGCAGATAAACAGGAGTAACACACAGTGAGCAAAAAGAAATGACTCACTCCTCTCTGGCCCTCGTGTCTCGCAGTTTCAGCTTCAAGAAACGTAGAACATACTGACAGGAGCAGGCCATTTGGCCCTCCGAGCCTGCTGGACCATTCAGTGCGATCGGGGTTGATCATCCCACTCAGTATCCTTTTCCCACTTTCACCCCATACCCTTTGGCCCCGCAAAATATATCTACCTCCTTGAAAACATTTAATATTTTGGCCTCAGCCACTTTCTGTGGCAGAGAATTCTACAGGCTCCCCACTCCTTGGTGAAGACATTTCTCCCCATTTCAGTCCTAAACAGCTGATTCCATACCCCTTAGACCATGGACTCACAGTTTCTGGACTCCCTGGTCAGAGGGAATGTCCTTCCTGTGTTGATCCTATCTAGTTCTGTTCGAATTTTATAGATTTCTATGAGATCACCCTTAATTCTTCTAAATTCCAAGAATAAAGTCCAAACCGATTCAGTCTGTCTTCATGCCTGTCCTGAATCAGTCTGGTGATGTATGAAGAAGGAAGACATTCACTCCCACTTGATACCATACATTGTGTGTGTCTCAGTCTGGGCTCCCGTACTTATACGATAAAATAGCAAGGAAAATGAGTCGTCACTCCAATCTGTTAGTGTGGTCTGTGTCTTAGTTTCAGCTCCTGCACATGTACAATAACACAAACAGGGATAAAAGGAGTGATTCATTCTGGCTAGTACTATACAGTCTGTGTGTCTCTCGGTGTCAGCCTCCAACCATGTATAATATGACAGCAGTTAAATGTACAGCGATGAATTGATTTTACAGATTCAGTGATACACTGACGTTCAATTACTGAGTTCACTAGCTAATTCATCGGTATCAGTGACATGGTTGATAATTCACTGATGCTCTGTCTATTATTTGTCGTATTCAGTGATGGATTGTTGATGATTCCTCTAAGTTCAGAACTGGATTATTTATAAATCATATGGTTTAGTGATAGGCTGTCAATGCAACACTGTATTTAGTCCATGTATTGTTGATCATTCACTCGGTTAAATCCTGATTTTCGTTTC
Organism: Stegostoma tigrinum; assembly: GCF_030684315.1. Classification (NCBI taxonomy): domain Eukaryota; kingdom Metazoa; phylum Chordata; class Chondrichthyes; order Orectolobiformes; family Stegostomatidae; genus Stegostoma; species Stegostoma tigrinum. The sequence goes on along the minus strand of NC_081399.1, from coordinate 10,088,575 downwards.
CAAAATGCAGCAGCTCACATTTATCTAAATTAAGCTCCATCTGCCACTATAATAACACTGCGTGGTGCTGGAGGAACATAGCACGCCAGGCAGCATCAGAGCAGCAGGAAAGCTGACATTTCAGGTCGATATCCTTCTTCAGAAATGGGGGAGGGGAAGGGGGCTCTGAAATAAATGGGGGGGGGGGTTTGGGCTGGGAAAGGTAGGTGGAACGGTGATAGCAGGTAGGTAGTGGTGGGGATTGGTCAGTGAGGTGGGAGGAGCAGATAGGTGGGAGAGATGATGTACAGGTCAGGGAGGCGGGGATGGGGGGGTTGGGGTGATTTTGAAGCTGAGACCATTGGGCTTCCAAGGCAAAAACAAGCTGTTGCTGCCCATTGGCCCATTGGGCAAGATCCCATTGTACTCTGAAGTAACCATCTTCGCTGTCTACTTCACCTCCAATTTTAGTGTCATTTTCAGACTTACTAACCATCCCTCCTACGCTCACATCCAAATCATTTATATAGATGACAAAAATCAATGGACCCAGCACCGACCTTTGTAGCATACCGTCAGTCACAGGCCTCCAGTCGGAAAAGCCCAGTCCCCAAACACCCTCTGTTTTCTACCTCTGAATCAATTTTGTATCCAAATAACTAGTTCTCCCTGTATTCCGTGTGATCTAACTTTGCGAACCAGTCTACCGTGAGCAACTTCGTCGAATGCCATACTGAAGTCCATGTAGACCACATCATCGCTCTGCCCTCATCAATCCTCTTTGTTACTTATTCAAAAAAATCTCAATCAAGTTAGTGAGACACGATTTTCCACTCACAAATCCACATTGACTATCCCTAATCAGTTCTTGCCTTTCCAATTACAGTCGTTTCTGATATAACGCGATAGTTCTGTTCTCGTGAGATCTCGCGTTATATGAAAATCACACAACAGCTGTGTAATTTAAACCAATGGGGCCGGAATCACATTATAGCCAAAATGGGAAAGGAAAGTTAGTATTCTACAAACAGCAGCCTAAATTTTTCAATTGTGTTAAAACCAATTTGCTTGATAGCAGATAACAAAGTGTGAAGCTGGACGAACACAACTGGCCAAGCAGCATCTTAGGAGCACAAAAGCTGACGTTTTGGGCCTAGACCCTTCATCAGAGAGGGTTCCGCCTCCCTGGGGAGAGGGTTCTGGAATAAATAGGGAGAGAGGGGGGAGGCGGACCAAAGATGGATAGAGGAGAAGACAGGTGGAGAGGAGGGCAAAGGTGGGGAGGTGGGGAGGGAATAGGTCAGTCCGGGAAGGACGGACAGGTCAAGGAGGCGGGATGAGGTTAGTAGGTAGGAAATGGAGGTGAGGCTTGAGGTGGGAGAAGGGGATAGGTGAAAGGAAGAACAGGTTAGGGAGGCGGGGATGAGCTGGGCTGGTTTTGGGATGCAGTGGGGGGGAGGGGAGATTTTGAAGCTTGTGAAGTCCACATTGATACCACTGGGCTGCAGGGTTCCCAAGCGGAATATGAGTTGCTGTTCCTGCAACCTTCAGGTGGCATCACTGTGGCACTGCAGGATGCCCAGGATGGACATGTCGACTAAGGAATGGGAGGGGGAGTTAAAATGCTTCGTGACTGGGAGATGCAGTTGCTTATTGCGAACCGAGCGGAGGTGTTCTGCAAAGCGGTCCCCAAGCCTCCGCTTGGTTTCCCCAATGTAGAGGATGCCACACCGGATACAGTGGATACAGTATACCGCATTGGCAGATGTGCAGGTGAACATCTGCTTGATATGGGAAGTCATCTTGGGGCCTGGGATGGGGGTGAGGGAGGAGGTGTGGGGGCAAGCGTAGCACTTCCTGCGGTTGCAGGGGAAGGTGCCAGGTGTGGTAGGGTTGGAGGGGAGTGTGGAGCGGAGAAGGGAGTCATGGAGAGAGCGGTCACTCCGGAAGGCAGATAAAGGTGGGGATGGAAAAATGTCTTGGGTGGTGGGGTCGGATTGTAGATGGCGGAAGTGTCGGAGGATGATGCGTTGTATCCGGAGGTTGGCGGGGTGGTATGTGAGGACTAGAGGGGATTCTCTTTGGACAGTTATTGCGGGGGCGGGGTGTGAGGGATGTGTCAGCTTTTGTGCTCCTAAGATGCTGCTTGTCCTGCTGTGTTCATCCAGCTTCACACTTTGTTATCTTGGATTCTCCAGCATCTGCAGTTCCCATCATGCTTGATAGCAGAAGTGACTGTACATGTAAATCCTGTCCATCGGGATTCCCTCCACCACCAATGTCGGCTCACCGGTCTATAGTACACTGGCTTTTCCTTACCACCTTTCTTAAACAGTAGCATCGTGTTAGCCAACCTCCAGTCTTCCAGCACCTCACCTGCGGCTACCGATGACACAAATGTCTCAGGAAGAGACCCAGCAATCTCCCCAGCATCCCACAGAGCTCGAGGATACACCTGAACAGGTTTCAGGAATTTATCCACCTCTATGTGTTCCAAGACATCCAGCATCTCCTCGTCTGGAATGAGGAAATTTTTCCAGATGTCACTGTTTATTTGCCCATGTCCTCTATTTTCCATATCCTTTGAGCTGTAGGGAGAAGCTGAATAGGCTGGGACTATTTTCCTTGGAACTTTGGAAGCTGAGGAGTGACTATATGGAGGGTCATAAAAACATGAGGGGGCATGGATAGGGTAAATGGACAAGGTTTTATCCCCAGGGTGGTGGAGTCCAAAACTAGAGGGACATAGGTTTAAGGTGAGAGGAGAAAGATCTAAACGGGACGTAAGAGGCAACATTTTCACGCAGATGGTGTTGCACACATGAAATGAACCGCCAGAGGAAGTGGTGGAGGCTAGTACTATTAGAACAATTACAAGACATCGGGATGGGTATAGAAATAGGAAGGGTCCAGAGGGAAAATGAGCCAAATGCTGGCAAATGAGACTAGACTCATTTAGGATATCAGGTCAGCATGGATAAGTTGGACAAAAGTATCTGTTTGCATGTTATACATCTCTATGACTCTAAGTAATGTATTTTTGATAACTTCTCGTGTTCAGAGATTCATCATTGATCACGTACTGGGCGTTTTGTTGGATTAATGATAATTAAATGAGCTCATCAATGGATTGCTGATCATTCTCTCGGTTCAGTGCCAGATTGTTGATCATTTTATTAAATTGTGTAACAAATTAATGGGTTTCATCAGTGATTGTTGACAATTTACTGTGTTCAGCGCTGCATGGTAAATGATTAATGGTTTCAGCGATGTGTTGTCGATCATTTGCTGGTTTAAGAATTGGATTTTTATTTCTCGATTTCAGTCATTCATTGTTGATCACGATGATTTACTGGTCTCAATGATGGACTGTTGAAGGATTACAGGATCCAGTAATGAATTGCTGATGATTTATTCGATTTTGAAATGGATTATTTCTGAGTCACTTGGATCAGTAATGAATTTTTGATCATTTCTTATTTCAATGATTCATTGATTACATAGTTACTTCTATGATGGACTGCTGATCATTAGATGGGCTTGTTGTTCATCATTCACTGGGTTTCGTGATCAATGCTTGACGATTTTCTGAGTTCAGAGTTGTGAATCACTGGCTTCAGTGAAGGATTGTTGACGATTTAATGTGTTTAGTGATGGATTATTGACAATTGATCGGGTTCAGTGAGTGACTAATGATAAATCATTGGGTTCAGTGATATATTTTTGATAGCTTCCTTGGTTCAACAACGGATCTTCAACAATTCACTGGGTTCAACGATGGATCGTCAATAATTTCCTGTGCTCTGCCATGGATTGTCGATAATTTCCTACACTCAGCAATGGCTCACTGACACCTTACTGGGATCAGTGAGGGATCGTTGACTGTCTACTGTTTTCATTGAAGCATTGTTGATCAATCGCAGTGTTCGGTGAGAGCATTGCTGATTTATCGGTCCAGTGATTAATATTGATGGCTTATTGGTTTCAATGATGAGTAATGATGGTTTGGCAGGTTTAATGACAAATATTGATGATACATTGGGACTGGTGGTGAATATTGACGATTTATTGGGTTTAAAGACAAAAATTGATGGATCATTAGTTTCAGAGAAGAATACTGCTGATCTATGGGTCTCAGTGAAGAATAGAGCTGATCTATGGGTCTCAGTGAAGAATAGAGCAGATCTATGGGTCTCAGTGAAGAATAGAGCGGATCTATGAGTTTCAGTGAAGAATAGAGCTGATCTATGGGTCTCAGTGAAGAATAGAGCTGATCTATGGGTCTCAGTGAAGAATACAGCTGATCTATGGGTCTCAGTGAAGAATAGAGCTGATCTATGGGTCTCAGTGAAGAATAGAGCGGATCTATGGGTCTCAGTGAAGAATACAGCTGATCTATGGGTCTCAGTGAAGAACAGAGCTGATCTATGGGTCTCAGTGAAGAACAGAGCTGATCTATGGGTCTCAGTGAAGAATACAGCTGATCTATGGGTCTCAGTGAAGAATAGAGCGGATCTATGGGTCTCAGTGAAGAATACAGCTGATCTATGGGTCTCAGTGAAGAATAGAGCGGATCTATGGGTCTCAGTGAAGAATAGAGCGGATCTATGGGTCTCAGTGAAGGATACAGCTGATCTATGGGTCTCAGTGAAGAACAGAGCTGATCTATGGGTCTCAGTGAAGAATAGAGCGGATCTATGGGTCTCAGTGAAGGATACAGCTGATCTATGGGTCTCAGTGAAGAACAGAGCTGATCTATGGGTCTCAGTGAAGAATAGAGCGGATCTATGGGTCTCAGTGAAGAATAGAGCGGATCTATGGGTCTCAGTGAAGGATACAGCTGATCTATGGGTCTCAGTGAAGAACAGAGCTGATCTATGGGTCTCAGTGAAGAATAGAGCGGATCTATGGGTCTCAGTGAAGGATACAGCTGATCTATGGGTCTCAGTGAAGAACAGAGCTGATCTATGGGTCTCAGTGAAGAATAGAGCGGATCTATGGGTCTCAGTGAAGAATAGAGCGGATCTATGGGTCTCAGTGAAGAATAGAGCGGATCTATGGGTCTCAGTGAAGAATAGAGCTGATCTATGGGTCTCAGTGAAGAACAGAGCTGATCTATGGGTCTCAGTGAAGGATACAGCTGATCTATGGGTCTCAGTGAAGAATAGAGCGGATCTATGGGTCTCAGTGAAGGATACAGCTGATCTATGGGTCTCAGTGAAGAATAGAGCTGATCTATGGGTCTCAGTGAAGGATACAGCTGATCTATGGGTCTCAGTGAAGAACAGAGCGGATCTATGGGTCTCAGTGAAGAATAGAGCGGATCTATGGGTCTCAGTGAAGAATACAGCTGATCTATGGGTCTCAGTGAAGAATACAGCTGATCTATGGGTCTCAGTGAAGAACAGAGCGGATCTATGGGTCTCAGTGAAGAATAGAGCGGATCTATGGGTCTCAGTGAAGGATACAGCTGATCTATGGGTCTCAGTGAAGAATAGAGCTGATCTATGGGTCTCAGTGAAGAATAGAGCGGATCTATGGGTCTCAGTGAAGGATACAGCTGATCTATGGGTCTCAGTGAAGAATAGAGCTGATCTATGGGTCTCAGTGAAGGATACAGCTGATCTATGGGTCTCAGTGAAGAACAGAGCTGATCTATGGGTCTCAGTGAAGGATACAGCTGATCTATGGGTCTCAGTGAAGGATACAGCTGATCTATGGGTCTCAGTGAAGGATAGAGCGGATCTATGGGTCTCAGTGAAGGATACAGCTGATCTATGGGTCTCAGTGAAGAACAGAGCTGATCTATGGGTTTCAGTGAAGAATAGAGCGGATCTATGGGTCTCAGTGAAGGATACAGCTGATCTATGGGTCTCAGTGAAGAACAGAGCTGATCTATGGGTTTCAGCGCTGGTTTAACAGATTGAGCGGTAAGGAGTGAATGTTTTTCCAGTCTCTGTGAAAGAGGCACCCATTGCCATGCTGTCCCTAGGGTTTGCCAGTGTAACCCATCCCGACCCCACAGTCAGCCCCAGTGCCCGACCATTACCTGAGAGGAGGACATGCCGCCACCAACACCGTCGCCGCCATCTTGGATTCGTCCAGCGCCCCTCTCCCGATCAAGGAGGCGACATGACGACCGTGACGCCAGGACGGCCATTGTTCGTTGATGTCATCGCGCACGACCGTGATGTGACCGCCAGCGTCCGAGGCTGTGATTGACCGCGAGTGGAGCGGACTTCCACACGGATGGGGCGGGGTAAAAGGGTGCAGGGGGCGTGGTTTCCCGGAGGAGATGCCGTAGTAAGGGGCGGGGTTTGCGTTCACTGAATTCCAAGGCGGGGCCTACGGCCGCCTGATGTCAGCGCGCTGTCGCGGCGTGTGACGCCATGACGCAGACGCACAGAGCCTGTGCTGAAGTGGCGCCGGGAACGGTAGCGGCCTTTCCGCCGGCGGAAGGTGAGTCTGAGCCGCCGCTTCCCGGACAACCACCTCCCCGTGTCACCCCCCTCACACTCCCCCCCCCCCCCCGACCCCCCTCACACTCCCGACCCCCCTCACACACCCTCCCCCCGACCCCCCTCACACTCCCCCACCCCCCCCCGACCCCCCTCACACTCCCGACCCCCCTCACACACCCTCCCCCCGACCCCCCTCACACTCCCTCCCCCCCGACCCCCCCCAGACTCCCTCCCTCCCCCCGACCCCCCCCCCTCAGACTCCCTCCCCCCGCCCCCCCTCAGACTCCCTCCCCCAGACTCCCTCCCCCCGACCCCCCCCAGACTCCCTCCCTCCCCCCGACCCCCCCCTCAGACTCCCTCCCCCCGCCCCCCCTCAGACTCCCTCCCCCAGACTCCCTCCCCCCGACCCCCCCCAGACTCCCTCCCCCCGACCCCCCCCTCAGACTCCCTCCCCCCGCCCCCCCCTCAGACTCCCTCCCCCCGCCCCCCCTCAGACTCCCCCCCCCAGACTCCCTCCCCCCGACCCCCCCCTCAGACTCCCTCCCCCCGACCCCCCCCCTCAGACTCCCTCCCCCCTACCCCCCTCAGACTCCCTCCCCCCGACCCCCCCAGACTCCCTCCCCCGACCCCCCTCCCCCGACCCCCCTCCCCCGACCCCCCCCTCAGACTCTCTCCCCCGACCCCCCCTCAACCCCCCCTCCCCCGACCCCCCCCTCAACCCCCCCTCAGACTCCCTCCCCCAGACTCCCTCCCCCGCGACGCCCCTCAGACTCCCGACGCCCCTCAGACTCCCTCCCCCCGACCCCCCCCTCACACTCCCTCCCCACTCACACTCCCTCCCCCCACCGTGTCCCGACCCCGGCCGCTGCCCCCGACCCTGGCCGCTCGTCCCAGATTGACACCTCATCTTCTACCCGATCTCTGAGTCCTCACCCATAGACTAACCATCCCCCCCCCCCACCACTGCTAGACCCCTCACCTTTTGCCGCTAGCTTGATTGTTCTCCTTGCACCCCCAGTCCAACCTCTCACCTTTCTCCAGCCCCTTGTATCATGATCCCCCGCCCAAGCCCTTTCACCATGGCACAATCCCTACCTCACCCTGCAACCACAGCCTAACCTTCTCCCTGTGACTGTTCCTACCCTGACCCTGAAACCCCGGCCCCAGCCTTCAAACTCTACACATCACCATCTCCCTACATCCCCCATAATCCCAGCATAATCCTAACCTGTTTCCCTTAACTCTCCTCGGTGCTCACTAATGCCCCATAAACATATGCCTGGACATCCTCAATTCACCCCTCAATGCCAGTACGTCACCCCGAGCACATACCAAGATACCCAATGAAACAAAGGTTGGTGGACTTGTGGACAGCGTGAAGGGCTATTGTAGGTTGCAAAGGGACATTGACAGGATGTAGAGCCAGGCAATGAAGTTGCAAATGGAATTCAACCCAGAAAAGTGTGATGCAATTCATTTTGGAAGAAATGCAGAATACAGGGTTAATGGCAGGATTCTTGGCAGTGTGGAGGAACAGAGGGATCTTGGGGTCCACGCCCAAGTTGATAGGGTTGTAAAGAAGGCGTATGGTGTGTTGACTTTCATAGACAGGGGAATTGAGTTTTAGGAGCTGTGAGGTTATGCTGCAGCTCTATAAAACTCTGGTTAGACCACACTTGGAATGTTGTGTTCAGTTCCAATCACCTCATTACAGGAAAGATGTGGAAGCTTTAGAGAGGGTGCAGAGGAGATATACCAGGAGGCTGCCTGGACTGGAGGGCAGGTTTTATGAAGAAAGGTTGAAGGCGTGAGGGCCTTCTTCATTTTAGCGAAGAAGGATGAGAGGTGACTGGACAGATGATTAGAGGCATAAATAGAGTGGATAGCTGGAGACATTTTCCCAGGGCGGAACTGACTATTACGAGGGGGAATAATTTTAAGGTGATTGGTGGAAGGTATAGGGGAGATATCAGAGGTAGGTTCTTTACCCAGAGAGCGGTGGGCGTGTGGAATGCGCTGCCAGCAGTGAAAGTGGAGTCAGATACTTCACAGACTTTTAAACAACTGCTGGGTAGACACATGGAGGATAGTGAAATGTATAGTATGAATATAGGGTAGGGTGATGTGATCTTAGTAGGACAATAGATCAGCCCAACATCATTGGCAGAAGGGCCTGGACTGTGCTGTATGTTCTACGTTCATACCCATCTCTCACACTAAGCCTGCCTGACGTTGACCACCAACTCAACTCCTACCCTCAGAGCTGTACAGCGTGGAAACAGACCCTATGGTCCAACCTGTCTGTGCTCACCCGATATCCTCAGTTAATCTTGTCCCATTTGCCAGCATTTGGTGCATATTCCTCTAAACCCTTCCTATTGATGTACTCATCCAGATGCCTTTTAAATATTGTAATTGTTCCAGCCTCCTCCACTTCCTCTGGCAGCTTGTTCCACCCGCACACCACTCTGTGTGGAAAAGCTGCCCTTAGATCCTTTTCAAATCTTTCCCCTCTCAACCTATGCCCATCTAGTTTTGAACTCCCCCCACCCTGGGAAAAAGACCTTGGCTATTCGTGCTACCCATGCCACGTGATTTTATAAACTTCACCGCTGGGGCGGCACGGGGGCTCAGTGGTCAGCACTGCAGCCTCACAGCGCCAGGGACCCGGGTTCGATTCCAGCCTCAGGTCGCTGTGCGGAGTTTGCACATTCTCCCCATGTCTGCGTGGGTTTCCTCCGGGTGCTCCGGTTTCCTCCCACAGTCCAAAGATGTGCAGGCTAGGTGGACTGGCTGTGTTAAATTGCCCGTAGTGTTCAGGGGTGTGTGGGTTATAGGGGGATGGCTCTGGGTGGAATGCTCCAAGGGGCGGTGTGGGCTTGTTGGGCCAAAGGGCCTGTTTCCACACTGTAGGGAATCTTAATCTAAGCTAATCTAAACCTACTTCATGTGAACTCTTACAGACCAAACCTCAAGTCACCACCTCTTTCCACACCAACACACTCACGAGGCACTCGGAACTCACCTCGCAAGCCTCGTGAATTAACCCCAAACTACTGCAGTCAGTCTTCCCCACCACGCCTTACCCTTTAAAACCAAAGCAGCTGAGAAAGAGAACTGAGGCTCATGATGTTGTTCTCCCAATTTACACCCCATTTAGCACGATTCCACCCTCGGGTGACTGTCTGTGTGGAATTTGCATGTTGTCCCTGTGGTTGGGTGTGTTGCCCCCACCCCCACCCCCACCCCCACCCCCCACCCCCACCCCCACCCCACCGTGCGAAGATGTGGAGGTTAGGGTGGCTTGGCCGTGCTAAATTGTCCCATAGTGCCCAGGGATATGCACGTTAGGGTGGGATTCGCCGTGCTAAATTGTCCCATAGTGCCCAGGGATGTGCAGGTTAGGGTGGGTTGGCCGTGCTAAATTGTCCCATAGTGCCCAGGGATGTGCGGGTTAGGGTGGATTGGCCGTGCTAAATTGTCCCATAGTGCCCAGGGATGTGCGGGTTAGGGTGGATTGGCCGTGCTAAATTGTCCCATAGTGCCCAGGGATGTGCGGGTTAGGGTGAGTTATGGGGGTCGGGTCTGGGAGGGATGCTCTGAGGGTCGATGCTGACTTGTTGGGCTGAAGCGCCTGTTTCCACAGTGTATGATTTCACTGCGGCCTCTCCCCAGGTTACAGGGACAAGCTGGCCCCAGCCTGCCAGCAATGAGCCACTATCTGGATCGCCAGTGCACCTTCGCCATCCTGGTGGCCTCGCAGCTGCTCTTCCTGGTCTACTACTCCTTCGGGGGCCTCCACAACATCACCAGCTTTTTCAGCTGGACTGGCCAGCCCATCTGGGACTACACCAAAACTCACGACGTCTACACCAACCTCAGCCTGATCCAGCAGCCCCTCTCAGGGACAGACAGATTGCCAAACTGCCCAAAGAAGTCCCCCTACTTGGGTGAGAGGAGGAGGAGGCGGGTGGGGGGAAGAAACTGGTCGATAGCGCGGAATTGCAAGCAATTGAAGCAGGAATTCTGGAGAATGAGAACGGGGTAGGGACGGTCTGACGGATGGATGGGGGAAGGGGATGTGTGGGACGTGGTGACAGACGGGTGCTGGGGGCGCGGGACGAGGTGACGGAGGTGGGGTGTGTGGCGGGGGCGGTCTGCGCAGGATGTGGGGGACGGGGGGGACTGGGGGAGCGGGACATGATGACGGACGAGGGAGGCAATCGGAGTGGTACGTGGTGACGGACGGGGGTTTGTGGGGGGGAAATGGAGGAACGAGGATGGGATGTTGAGACGGACAGTGGGGGTGGGGGCGTGGGGATAGGAGGATGGGACGGTGAGGCGAGGCGGCAGGGGAATGGAGGAAGGAGGATGGGACGTTGAGACAGACAGTGGGGTGGTAGGTGGGGAATGAAGGAAGGAGGATGGCATGTTGAGACGGGCGGCGAGGAGGGGGGGAATGGAGGAAGGAAGATGGGACGTTGAGACAGACGGTGAGGCGAGGGGGGGGGGGAATGGGCGAAGGAGGGTGGGACTTTGAGACGGACAGCGATTGGGGGGGGGGGGGTGGGAATGGAGGAAGGAGGATGGGACGTTGAGATGGGCGGTAGGGTTAGGGGAAGGCTGTCTCTCATCTCATCTCCTGTCCCCTCTGTCTCTCTATCCAGTCGGTCCACTCAGTATCCAGTTTGATCTGGTCCCAGCACTTGCGGTGATCGAGGCCAGGAACCCGCTCGTGCGGGCAGGTGGGTTTTACTCTCCCCCGAACTGTGTCCCTCAGCACCGCACGGCCGTTATCGTGCCCCATCGCAACAGGGAGGCTCACCTCCGCCACTTCCTCTACTACCTGCACCCCTTTCTGCAGCGGCAGCAACTCCAGTACGGCATCTATATCATCCACCAGGTAAGGCCCAGGCTTGTACAGACAATCGTCACCGTACCCCCTCCCCTGCAGCTTCACTTCTCTCACTCTCTCTCTTCCCTCTCTTCCCCCCCCCCCCACCCCCTCTCTCTTCTGTGTCTCTTCTTCCCCCCCCCCCCCACAACCCCACCCACTGTCTTCTCTGTGTCTCTTCTTCTCCCCTCCGCCCTCTGTCTTCTCTGTGTCTCTTCTTCCCCCTCCGCCCTCTGTCTTCTCTGTGTCTCTTCTCCCCCCTCCGCCCTCTGTCTTCTCTGTGTCTCTTCTTCCCCCCTCCGCCCTCTGTCTTCTCTGTGTCTCTTCTTCCCCCCCCCCGCCCTCTGTCTTCTCTGTGTCTCTTCTTCCCCCCCGCCCTCTGTCTTTGCTGTCTCTCTGTCTTTACCCCACCCTCTCTCTTCTGTCTCCCTGTGGGCCTGTGCACTCACTAACCTCCCAGGCAGGGAACCAGACTTTCAACAGGGCGAAGCTGCTCAACGTTGGGGTGAAAGAGGCATTACGAGATGAGAATGGGATTGTCTCTTCCTCCACGATATCGACCTGATTCCAGAGAATGACCACAACCTCTATGTTTGTGACTCCGAAAATCCTAAGCACGTGTCCATTTGCTATGAACAAGTTCGGGTACAGGTGAGATCGCACCCAATAAACTTAGCAGGCTCCCCGGCGCACTCCCTCTCTCTGTCTGTATGGTTTGTAAATTTATGGGTGACAGAGATGGACAGTATAGTGGCTAGTAAAGAAGTTTATCTAAAGTTACAAACAGATCTTGGGTCAATGACTGAGGAGTGGCAGTTGGAGTTTAATTTGGATTAATCAGGCATTGTACTTTCATAAAACAAACAGGGGCAGAGATCTTGTACAATTAAGCATAGAGCCTTGGGTTGAGTTGTAGTATGGGGTGTGTCAGGTACGTAATTCTTTGAAGTTTGTGCTGCATTTAGATAGGGGGGTTAAGAAGGTGTTTAACACACTAGCCTTCATTGCTCAGACCTTTGAGTATAAAAGGACTGGGGACGTCATGTTGAGGTTGTACAGGACGTTGGTGAGGCCTCTCCTGGAGCACTGTGACCCGTTCTGGTCGCCCTGTTACGGGAAGGATGTTATTAAACTGGAGACGGTTCAGAAGGGATTTACCAGGATGTTGCCGGGAATGGAGGGTTTGAGTTGCAAGGACAGGCTGGGACTTTTTTCACTGGAGTATCAGAGTTTGAGGGGTGACCTGATCGAGGCTCGCAAGACCATGTGGGGTATACACAAGATGAAAGCCAGGTGTCTCTTCCTTAGGGTGGGCTAGTTCAGAACTAGAGGGCATATTTTTAAGGTGAGAGGAGAAGGAGATTTTTTTCAAAAAATGAGGTGCAGTTTTTTTAACACAGGGGTGGTTCATGTGTGGAATGAACTTCGAGAGGAAGTGATGGATCTGGGCCCAGTTACAATGTTTAAGAGACTCTTGGATAAGTACATGAATAAGAAACGTTTAACCAAGCCAAAGCAGGTGGGACCAGTTTAGTTTGGGATTATAGTTGGCATGGATTGATTGGACTGAAGGGTCTGTTTCTATGCTGTATGATTCCATGACTCTCTAAAGGGCGGCACAGTGGCTGTTATTCTGTATATAACCCAACCCGAACCCCTCGGTTAGATTCCAGTCTGTAACTCCCTCCCGGGTATCTGTTATTCTGTATATAACCCACCCTGAACCCCTCGATTAGTCTGTAACTCCATCCCAGGGTATCTCGTTATTCCAAATCCTAACTACCTGAAGCTTTTCAGTTGTCTTCCAGCCAGGATTTCACTCCTGTGGATTTCAGGGGAAAACCTCACGGCAGCAGGGACCCAGGTTCGATTCCAGCCTCGGGCGACGGTCTGTGTGGAGTTTGCACGTTCTCCCTGTGTCTGCGTGGGTTTCCTCCGGGTGCTCCGGTTTCCTCCCACAGTCCAAAGATGTGCAGGCTAGGTGGATCGGCCGTGCTAAATTGCCCGTAGTGTTCAGGGGCGTGTGGGTTATAGGGGGATGGGTCTGGGTGGGATGCTGCAAGGGGCGGTGTGGACCTGTGGGCTGAAGGGCCTGTTTCCACACTGTAGGGAATCTAATCTAATCTAAAGGGTGTTCCTTCACACCCGGGCTCTCACTCACCGAAATCACAAGTTGAAGAAGTGTTTCTCAGTCAGTGTTCTGTTTGATTTTTGGTTTGAGACTGATGCTCGTTTATCTTACAGGCTTCCATACAAGACTTACTTTGGTGGAGTATCAGCAGTAACGCCAGAACAGTATCTCCAGATGAATGGCTTCCCCAATGAATACTGGGGCTGGGGTGGAGAGGATGATGACATCGCCACCAGGTGAACCTTGGCCCAAACTCTGAGATTCCAGTCTGTAACTCCCTCCCCAGGGGGTATCTGTTATTCAGCATATAACCCACCCTGAACCCCTCGGTTAGATTCCAGTCTGTAACTCCCTTCCTGGGGTATCTGTTATTCTGTATATAACACACCCTGAACCCCTCGGTTAGATTCCAGTCTGTAACTCCCTTCCTGGGGTATCTGTTATTCTGTATATAACCCACCCTGAACCCCTCGATTAGTCTGTAACTCCCTCCCGGGGTATCTCGTTATTCCAAATCCTAACTACCTGAAGCTTTTCAGTTGTCTTCCAGTCAGGATTTCACTCCTTTGGATTTCAGGGGAAAACCAGATTGTGATTGATTAGTGTCTGAGAGAAAACAAAAGGGTCGTGAGAGAAACTGAAGGTGAGATATTGACCAACCAGGGTGAGATGAAATTGTCAGAGACAAAGGGAAGGGAGGATTTCAGAAGCGGACAAATCTCATGAGAAGTATGGAACGTGATTGAGGAGAACAAGAGGTACTGTAGGTGCAAAGTGGTGGGGGGGGAGAGAGAGAGAGAGAGAGAGAAAAAATGACAGAGGAGAGACACGGAAGTCAAGAGTGAGAGAGATAAACTGTAGAAAAAGAACAGCAGAGGAGAGGGAATTAGGGACGGAGCGATCAAGGGTGAAAGGAAGAAAATTACTGAACAAACTGAAGGTGGGAGAGAGTGAAAAGGAGAGATCAGTGAAGTAGGGAGAGTGAGTGTTGAGAAACAGGAGCAGAGAATACTGGGAGAAACTCTCCAGCAGTATCTGTTGGGAGAGAAACGGAGGTAACGTTTTGAGTCTGGTGTGAGGGTAAAGGACTTGGGTCATATTGGACTCAAAAAATTAACACACTCTCCACTCTGTGCTGCGTGACCCGCTGAGTTTCTGCAGGATTCTGTATATGTTTCAGATTTCCAGTACCGGCACTGTTTTGCATTTGTTAGTGTTGAGGAAAATCATTCGTCATTTCGCACTGTGACTCTATCCTACTGCCTTGTTGTTCTCATTGTCATTCACATATCATTCTCTCCTGTTCCCTCACTCCGCACTGACTTCCTGAATCTCTTCCTCTAACCCTTTCTCCTTCAATGTTCCAGGGACATCAGCATGTAAAGGTGAGTTTTGTGCAATCACTCAGTAACCCCTCTTTCTCCCCCCCGCCCCCCGCCACCAACCACAGCGCCCTGTGTTACTGACTGTATCCCTACTGATGTTAATCCCTTTCCCTCACACTGTCACTCAGTAACCCCTCTCCCCCCCAGCGCCCTGTGTTACTGACTGTATCCCTCCTGATGTTAATCCCTCTCCCTCACACTGTCACTCAGTAACCCCTCTCCCCCCCCAGCGCCCTGTGTTACTGACTGTATCCCTACTGATGTTAATCCCTCTCCCTCACACTGTCACTTAGTAACCCCTCTCCCCCCACAGCGCCGTGTGTTACTGACTGTATCCCTACTGATGTTAATCCCTCTCCCTCACACTGTCACTCACTAACCCCTCTCCCCCCCAGCGCCCCGTGTTACTGACTGTATCCCTACTGATGTTAATCCCTCTCCCTCACACTGTCACTCACTAACCCCTCTCCCCCCCAGCGCCCTGTGTTACTGACTGTATCCCTCCTGATGTTAATCCCTCTCCCTCACACTGTCACTCAGTAACCCCACTCCCTCCCAGTGCCCTGTGTTACTGACTGTATCCCTACTGATGTTAATCCCTCTCCCTCACACTGTCACTCAGTAACCCCTCTCCCCCCCCAGCGCCCTGTGTTACTGACTGTATCTGTACTGATGTTAATCCCTCTCCCTCACACTGTCACTCAGTAACCCCTCTCCCACCCAGTGCCCTGTGTTACTGACTGTATCCCTACTGATGTTACTCTGCTGGCTCATGCTCTCACTCAGTTACTGCCACTCGTCAGCGTCCTTTACTGACTGTGTATCTTCACTGATTTACTGTCTGTTCACCTCTTGCTCATTTCCCAGCTATCCTCCCGTTTTTCTTTCCCCAGTATAGCTCTCCTCTCTTTTTCATTCTGTACGTCTTTCACCCTCTCTTCACTCCTGCGCTTTACCTCTCAGACCTACCTTTCTACTGCTCTCTGTCTCTGCTTTCTACTTTTACAGTTATCCTGCATCCCCAACTACCATTCGTTCCTCACCCCACCCCTTGCGTCTCCTCCTCCTCTCATCCCTCCCCTTCCCGCCCCTCCCTTGCAGTCCCTCCTTGCCTATCCCTGCCCTACCCATGCCATCTCTCCCTCCATTCACCTCTCTGGAGCCGCGCCTGTCCCAGCCTTCTCTCCCTCCCTAGAAATTCCTCCCGCTGTTGCGCGCTCTCTCTCACGGATCCGACTGTGCTGCGCCACCCCACCGCCCGCTCCTTCGCATCATCCTTCAGAGAAAGGACCCCACACTGACATGTCCCCCACCTCCCCGGTTCCCCACAACTTTGTCCATTGAGTTGTGACACACCTGTAGGTTGACATTGCTCTTGCTCCTGAGAGGTCAGCCTCCGCTGGCCATCTCTCCTACTAACCCCCCCCCCTCACTGTGCAGCCCTCTTTATCTCTCTCTCCCCCCCACCCCCCGCTCTCTCCCCCCCACCCCCCGCTCTCTCCCCCCCACCCCCCGCTCTCTCCCCCCCACCCCCCGCTCTCTCCCCCCCACCCCCCGCTCTCTCCCCCCCACCCCCCGCTCTCTCCCACCCACCCCCCGCTCTCCCACCCACCCCCCGCTCTCCCACCCACCCCCCGCTCTCTCCCCCACCCCCCGCTCTCTCCCCCACCCCCCGCTCTCTCCCCCACCCCCCGCTCTCTCCCCCACCCCCCGCTCTCTCCCCCACCCCCCGCTCTCTCCCCCACCCCCCGCTCTCTCCCCCACCCCCGCTCTCTCCCCCACCCCCCGCTCTCTCCCCCACCCCCCGCTCTCTCCCCCACCCCCCGCTCTCTCCCCCACCCCCCGCTCTCTCCCCCACCCCCCGCTCTCTCCCCCCCGCTGCTCTCCCTCTCCCCCCCCCCGCTCTCTCTCCCCCCCCCCGCTCTCCCCCCCCCCCGCTCTCTCTCTTCCCCCCCCCGCTCTCTCTCTTCCCCCCCCCCGCTCTCTCTCTTCCCCCCCCCGCTCTCTCTCTTCCCCCCCCGCTCTCTCTCTTCCCCCCCCCCGCTCTCTCTCTTCCCCCCCCCCGCTCTCTCTCTTCCCCCCCCCCGCTCTCTCTCTTCCCCCCCCCCCGCTCTCTCTCTTCCCCCCCCCGCTCTCTCTCTTCCCCCCCCCGCTCTCTCTCTTCCCCCCCCCGCTCTCTCTCTTCCCCCCCCCGCTCTCTCTCTTCCCCCCCCCGCTCTCTCTCTTCCCCCCCCCGCTCTCTCTCTCCCCCCCCCCCGCTCTCTCTCTCCCCCCCCCCCGCTCTCTCTCTCCCCCCCCCCGCTCTCTCTCTCTCCCCCCCCCCGCTCTCTCTCTCTTCCCCCCCCCGCTCTCTCTCTCTTCCCCCCCCCGCTCTCTCTCTCCCCCCCCCGCTCTCTCTCTCCCCCCCCCGCTCTCTCTCTCCCCCCCCCCGCTCTCTCTGTCCCCCCCCCGCTCTCTCTCTCCCCCCCCGCTCTCTCTCCCCCCCCGCTCTCTCTCCCCCCCCCCCGCTCTCTCTCTCTCCCCCCCCCCGCTCTCTCTCTCTCTCCCCCCCCCCGCTCTCTCTCTCCCCCCCCCCGCTCTCTCTCTCTCCCCCCCCCCCCCGCTCTCTCTCTCCCCACCCCCCCCCCCCGCTCTGTCTCTCTCCCCCCCCCGCACTGATCTTCTGCCCTCTGCCCCACAGGCTGCATTTGGCTGGTATGAGGATCTCTCGCCCAGCCCTGTCTCTGGGCCGCTACAAGATGATCAAACACAAATTGGACCAGGGTAACGAAGAGAATCCCAAAAGGTAAGGGGGGAAGGGAGCGTGTGGGGCCTGGAGGGCTGGGGACCTCGCTGGAAAACTCCCTTTAGTTTCCAACATCCGACGGCGGGGGGGGGGGGGGGGGGGGGTGGTCCGGGCAGGTCGTGCTTCACAAATGGATTATTTGCTGACCAGGATGAGCCGGTTGATGTCCATTTCAAACAGCAACGACTGTCACTTTCACTGACCAAACACACAGCTATACAGCACAGAAACACACCCCTCAGCCTGACTGGTCCGTACCGACCCAATGTCCTAAATTAATCTAGTTCCCCATTTGGCCCATGTCCCTCTAAACCCTTCCTATCCATGTCCCCATCCAGGTGCCTTCTAAATGCTGTAACTGTACCAGCCCCCACCACTTCCTCTGGCAGCTCATTCCATACACGCACCACCCTCTGTGTGAAATAGTTACCCCTCAGGTCCCTTTTAAATCTCCCCCCTCTCACCTTAAACCTATGCCCCTCTAGTGTTGGACTCCCCAACCCCAGGGACAGGACCTTGTCTATTCACCCCATCCACGCCCCTCGTGGTTTTATAAATATCGACTCATTAGACTCCCTCTAGTATGGGGGAGGAAACTGTATTTATGTGGCAAATTGCAGCTACTGCTAGTTGTCTTTCTAAAATAAAAAACAACTCATGCCCTTCAGGAAGAAATTCTCCCGTCCTGATCCAGTCTGACCTCCTCGGGGCCAACAGCAAAGAGTTTGACTCTTAAATGCCCTCTGGGTCAATTAGAGGTGGGCAACAATTGCCAGGCCTAGCCAGCACCACCCATATCCCATCAGTGAATATGAATATAAAAGGTCAGACGTGGGGATGTTCGTCAATGATGGCACAATGTTCAGCCCCATTCGCGACGACTCAGATACTGAAGCAGCCCATGTTCACATGCAACAAGATCTGGACAATACCCAGGCTTGGGCTGACAATTGGCAATTCATTCCACACCTATGCCAGATCACCATCTTCAGCAGCACACAATGTAACTACTGCCCCTTGACATTCAGTGGTGTTACCGTCACGAAATCCCCCCCCACTATCAACATCCTGGGCGTTATCATTGACCAGAAACTCTCCTGGACCCACCACATAAACACAGCAGCTACAAGAGCAGGTCAGAGGCTGGGAATCCTGCAGCAAGTGCCTCTCGTCCTGACATTTCCCCCCCCCCCCCCCCCCCCCCACCCCGCCAATCCTGTCCCACCATCTACAAGGCACAAGGCAGGAGTGGGATGGGATACTCCCCACTTGCCCCTGGATGATGGGGGCAGCTCTAACAAACACTCAAGAAGCTCGACACCATCCAGGACAAAGCAGCCCCCGCTCGATTGGTACCACATCCACAAACATCCCACTCCCCCCCCCCCCCCCCCCCCGACGCTCAGTCGCAGCAGTGTGTACCATCTACAAGACGCACTGCAGAGATTCACCAAAGATCCTCAGGGAGCACCTTCCAAACCCACGACCCACTTCCATCCAGAAGGACAAGGGGCAGCAGATACATGGGACCCCCACCCCCTGCAAGATCCCCTCCGAGCCCCTCCCCTATCCCCGTTCCTTCAGTGTCGCTGGGTCAGAATCCCTGGAATTCCCTCCCTAAGGGGACACTGTGGGTCAACCCACAGCACATGGACTGCAGGGGTTCAAGAAGGCAGCTCATCCCCACCTTCTCAACGGGGGGCAACTCGGGACAGGGGGCAATAAATGCTGGGCCCAGCCAGTAACACCCATGTCTGCTGAGCAATAAAATCACTGACAATGTTCTCTCTCTCTTTCTGTGTATCTTTCCTTCCTCTTTCCTATCATCATCTCTCTTCCTCTGTGGCTCCCCTCCCTGTCTATTTCTTGATCTTTCTGTGTCGACTGCTCCCTTTGCCTGTCGATCTTTGTGTCTCTCTTTGTCCTTTTCCCCGTTCACGTTGCCCACTCTCCCCTCTTCCGTCCTGATTGCCCACTCTCCCCTCTTCCGTCTCTACCTTTTTCTCCCCACCCTTGCTCTTTCCTCCCTTTCTCCGCCTGCCTTTCTCTGTCCCCCTCCCAGGTTTGACCTTTTGTTCCGGACCCGGCGATCCTGGAGACAGGATGGGATGAACTCCCTGACCTACGAGACGCTGAGCCGGCAACGGTTGCCTTTGTTCACCAACATCACTGCCGACATCGGCCCAGGCCCCAGTGCAACGGGCAGCAGTCAGCGAGTGCCACCAGCCCAGAGTGCCATGCGGCAAGAGGCTGGAGCCAGCAGAGCAGTAGGAGGCACGTGACCATCTGTGCGAGAGGACACCGCCTCTCTTCCCCCCCCCCCCCCCCCACCAACTCCCAACCAACCTACCCCCACGCACAAGACCACTGACCGAATTTATCACAAGACTCGAGAGAGATTTGGGATGGTGTTGGGATTGATTCTGCTCCCCTCTCAATTGGTGGCGTCCTTCGCCTTCATAGCAGTTTTGTGTGTGTGTGTGTGTGTGTGTGTGTACGCACAGCGACAATTGTAGGTGCACATGCAGAGTGACTCCCGGCCCGCTCCGTCTCAAAGCCAAGCCCAGAAGGGGGTTCAGCTGGGTCCCCCAGTGACGTCCCCCTCGGGCAGAAATGGGACGGGTCTCGGGGTGGTACTTGGTTTGTGTTGAAGCTGGGTGGGGCTGGAGGCTTGTACGTAGATGGAGTGCGACTGTGTCTGTATTTAAATAGTGGAGGGTGGTGCCTGTGTTTGAACCAATCACACTAACATTTGTACTGAATGGATTGTGGCAGTGTTTGTATTTCAATTGTGTGGGGCAACACACGTGTTGGTGAGTGAGCGGGCTGGTGTGTGTGTGTGTGTGTGTTTAAAAATACAAAATGTGCTTTAAATCTGTTCTTGATTTTCTAGTGAAATTCACTATTACCAATTTCTGGAAATAAATAGTCTAATTTTTATAATATTTTTATGTCTCTCTCTCTATGTATTTCTAGGTAAGTGACAGAATAATGCTGTCTCTACACACTGCCTGGGTAGGTACTATATGCTGTTAGACAGCGAGGAAAGTGCTCTCTATGCTTTTAAACTGACAGTAAAGTGTGCACAGCACCACCCCCGTCAAACACTCTCTGGGCGGGTCCAGCACAGGATCAGATACAGATAAAGCCTCCTCTCCACTTTTAAACTGGAAAAAAACCTCCCTTCTGACGGCCCCCATCCATCACTCCCAGGGATGGGGACAGCATGGGGTTAGATACAGGGTAAAGCTCCCTCTACACTGTCTCACCTGTTTAATTAGAAATGGGATTTGTCTCTGAGTCTTTATTCGCCAGTACAAATGGCTGTTGGAAGGGTGTGATGTGCTGGTGGTGGAGAGGCAGAGCTGATACAGGGCAGGGGAGGGGTGGGACTGGGCCCCAGTGACCATCGGGTCCAAAATGGGGTCAGGAGTTGGGTGGCGAGGGCCTGGGGGGGGCGGTGTGTGTGTGTGTGTGTGTGGTGTTCCTGTCCAGCAGGGGAATGGGGGCTATCCAGTGGAGCTGTTGTACCCTGGGACTGTCAGGTTAATCGAAGGAGCGTATATTGCCCCGGGGCGGTGTTGTTGTTGGGCTGTGGGTTAATTTTTGGGGTTGGTTCAGCCATTACTCGGGAGTTGAACAAGAGTCATGGCACAGAAAGAGGCTCGTTGATTCCATGCCAGTCAAAAACAACCACCGAACCACTCTCTAATACCGGTTTTCAGCGCTCAGCCCATAGCCTTGGCAAAGGTCTAATGGGCTCAGCTTTTCCTGAGTATATAGTGTCTGCTTCATTAACCAGCACCAATTGGGACTAGGAGTTGGATGGTTGATCAAATATTAGTTTGATTAGAAGGTCCACGTAATCAATGTAAAAACACACACAGTAATTGAAACATAGTGCACTTTATTTACAGCATAAGTCACTTAAATAAAAGCATAACCTAGCCTTCAATAACACTTAGTGGCAGAAGGTCACCTCACTCCCTCATGACTGACTACACAGACATCACAGTAAACATCCTGTATCTCAGATAATCTTTTACTGGCTTATTGAGGGGGCTGGTTAAAACAGTTTGCTGTAATTATTTATAATAATTTTGTTGGTTGTCGTATGAATTTTCTGACTTAAACGTAAAATTGTGGAATGCCTACCGTGCGGAAGCAGGCTATTCAGCCTATCGAATTTCCCCCAGACCCCCCCCCCCACCCTATCCCTGTAGCCTGGCATTTTTCCACCGAGCCTGCACGTCCCTGGATACTGTGGGGCAATTTAGCACGGCTACTCCGTCCAACACGCACATCTTTGGACTCTGGGAGGAAACCAGAGCGGGCACGGGGACAACGTGCAAACTCCACAGGTCTCGGGTACAGAGGAGCTATGCAACAGAATCTCAGATTTCCTGGACGATTCCTTCACAGCCTGCGATGATGGGGATTCCACAGGTTCCCCGTGCGCAGCTCCCAGAGAGAAAAGGAGACTCGGCGACACTGAAGGAGCAGTGATATATCTCCAAGTCCAACAGAGCATATGCATCACCATTACACTTTATTTACAGCGTAAGTAAGGATTATAGGAGGATATGGCCGACAGTGGTGTTCCCATGTATTTGCTGCCCTTGTCCTTCTGGATGGTAGAGGTGATGGGTTTGGAAAGTGCTGTCTAAGAATTTTTGGTGAAGCTGTGCAGAGCACCTTGTAGATAGTACACACTGCTGCTACTGAGGGTTGGTGTGGAGGGAGCGGATGCTTGTGGGTGTGGTGCCAATCAAGCAGGGGCTACTTTGTCCTGGATGGTGTCAAACTCCTCTACTGTCAGCGTAGAGATGTACAGCACGAAAACGGACCCTTCGGTCCAACCCTTCCATGCTGACCAGATATCCTAAATTAATTTGGTCCCATTTGCCCATGTTCCCCTCAGCCCTTCCTATCCATGTACCCGTCCAGATGCCTGTTAAATATTGTAACTGTACCAGCCCATTCCACACATGCACCACCCTCTGTGTGCAAAAAGTTACCCCTCAGCTCCCTTTTAAATCTTGTCCCCTCTCACCTTAGACCTATGACCTCTAGTTGTGAGCCCCCCCTCCCCCAACTCCAGGGAAAAGACCTTGTCTATTCACCCTGTCCATGCCCCTCATGATTTTATAAACCTCTATAAGGTCACCCCCTCAGCCTCCGACCCTGGCAACATTCTTGTTTTCCTTTGCTGACCCCTTTCAAGTTTTACAACATCCTTCCTGTAGCAGGGAGACCGGGATTACATGCAGTATTCCAGAAGTGGCCCTAACCAATGCCCTGTACAGCCACAACATGACCCTCCCAGCTCCCTGTACTCAATGCACTGACCCATAAAGGCCCCTGTCCCAAACACCTCCCTCACCGCCCTGTTGACCTGCGACTCCACTCTCAGGGAGCTATGAACCTGCCCCCCCCCGCAAGTCTCTTTGTTCAGTAACACTCCCCAGGACCTTCCCATTAAGTGTATAAGTCCTGCCCTGATGTGCCTTTCCAAAGTGCAGCCCCTCATATTTATCTAAATTAATCTCCATCTGCCACCCCTCGGCCCATCTGATCGAGATCCTTCTGTACTCTGAGGGTAACCTTCTTCTCTGCCCACTATAACACCAATCTCACTGCCATCTGCAAATTACTGACCACCCCTCCTATCTTCCCCTCCAAATCATTTATGTAGAAGATGAAAAGCAGTGGACCCAGCACCGATCCCTGTGGCACACGGCTGGTCACAGGCCTCCAGTCTGAAAAGCAACCCTCCCCCACCACCCTCTGTCTCCTACCTTCCAGCCAGTTCTGTATCTAAGTGGTTACTTCTCCCTGTATTCTGTGTGATCTAACTTTGCGAACCAGTCTACCGTGAGCAACCTTGTTGAATGCCATACTGAAATCCGTGTAGACCACATCATCGCTCTGCCCTCATCAATCCTCTTTGTTACTTATTCAAAAAAATCTCAATCAAGTTAGTGAGACACGATTTTCCACACACACATCCATGTTGACTATCCCTAATGAGTTCTTGCCTTTTGAAATACATGTAGATCCTGTCTGTCAGGATTCCCTGTAACAAATTACCCACCACCAATGTCAGGCTCACTGGTCTATAGTTCTTTGGCTTTTTCTTGCCTCCTTTCTTAGGTAGTGATGCAATGTTAGCCAACCTCCAGTCTTCCGGCACGTCACCTATTGATGGTTACTGATGATACAAATACCTCAGCAAGAGGCCCAGCGATCTCTTCCCTGGCTTCCCACAGAGTTCCAAGGTACACCTTGATCAGGTCGCAGGGATTTATCCACCCTTGCTGTTAAGCATCTCTGGACTTTTTTTCAAGATGTCGCTATTTAGTCCCCCCCACATTCTATATCTCTCATATCCTTCCCCCTCAGTAAAAACTCTTGCAAATTATTTGTTTAGTATCTCTGCAATTTCCCATAGTTCCACGCATAGATGGCCTAGCTATCTTTAAGGGGCCTTATTCTCTCCCTAGTTACTCTTTTGTCCTTAATGTATTTAGAAACAATCTCTTTGGATTCTTCTTAACCCCATTTGCCAAAGCTATCTCGTTCTCTTTGTGCCCTCCTGCTTTCCCTCTTAAGTCTGATCGGACTGCCTTTATACTCTAAGGATACACTCAATCTATCTATACCTTGTTTCTCTTGACCAATTTGGTTAGTTATCCAGCATTCCCAGCACCCACCAAGCCTTGCCCCTTACCCAAAAGTAACATGCTGTCCCTGGACTCTCGTTATCTCATTTTTGAATGCCTCCCATTTTCCAGTGAACATCCACACCCCTCCAAACTTCTGCAAGCTTTTGCCTAATACCATCAAAATTGTCCGTCTTCCAAATTAGAACTTTAACTTTTAGATCTATCCTTTTCCATCACCATTTTAAAGCCAGTAGCATTATGGTCACTCGCCCCAAAGTGCTTCCCCCGCTGACACCTCACTCACCTGCCCTGCCTTATTTCCCAAGAGTAGATCATGTTTTGCTCCTTCTCCAGAAAGTACATCCACATTCTGAATCAGAATTTTTTAAATACACACAACAAATTCCTCTCCACCCAAGGTCTTAGCACTATGGCAGTCCCAGTTTATGTTTGGAAAGTTAAAATCCCCTCACAGTTATCTCCTTACAAATTTGTTTCTCAATTTCCTGCTGACTATTGGGGGGTCTTTAGTACAATACCAATAATGAGTTCATTCCCTTTCTTAATTCTCAGTTCCACCCAAATAATCTCCCTGAGTACAGCTGTAATGTTATCCCCAATCAAAAACGCCTCTCCCACACCCCATTTCTATCCTTCCTGGAACATTAAGCTGCCAGCCCTGTCCATCCCTGAGCCACGTCTCTGTAATTTGCTATGGCATCCCAGTCCCACGTTCAAAACCATGCCCTGAGTTCATCCACCTTACGGGCTTCTTGCTTTGAAATAAATGCAGTATAGTTTATCGGCGCCACCTCATTCTCCCCTTCCAATTCAGTGGCAATCCATCCTCCTTATACAGGTCATTCCAAAGATCCAAAAAAGTGAATCCTTCTCCCCTACACCATCTCCTCAGCCATTCATCTGCTCTATCCTCCTATTCCTACCTTCACTAGCTCATGGCACCGGGAGTAATCCTACCCTCGAGGATCTCCTTTTTAAATTCCTGCCTAACTTACTATATTTCTCTCCTCAGAACCTTGTCCTTCTCTCTTCCCTTGTCATTATTTCACACAGTGTACAGCAACCTCCTGCTGGTCTCTGTCCCTGTGAGAATATTCTGCACCATCTCTGAGATACGGAAAGAATAGAAATGTACAGCATGGAAACAGACCCTTTGGCCCAACTCGTCCAATCCGACCAGATATCTTAACTTAGTCTTTGCCACAATTTGGCCCATGTCCCTCGAAACCCTTCCTAATCATGTCCCCATCCAGGTGCCTTTTAAATGCTATAGCTGTACCAGCCCCCACCACTTCCTCTGGCAGCTCATTCCATACCACACCCTGCTCTGTGTCATCAAGTTGCCCCTTAGGTCCCTTTTTCAACCTTTGGATTCACTCTGCCAGCTCCTGGGATCCCTTGAGCTTTTACCCTGTTATCAGTGTTCCAGGTGGGACCTTGTTTAAGGCCTTGATGAAATCTATACAAACTGCATCAACTGCTCGTCCACACACACTTGACTACCTCCTCAAAAACATTCAACTAGATTTGTTTGGCCTGACCTACCTCGGACAAAACGTGGAGATTAATTCACTCCTCCAGAATTTCCACCTCGTGTCGCAGCAGTTCCATGGTCTATCTCGGTCTTCTCGAAACAATGAGCCACATTAGCTGCCCCACCCTCTCTGGCACCCTCCCTGTGGCCACAGAGGAATTAAAACTTTGCATCAGATCCCTGCCGTTGCATCGCTCGTTCCCCACAGCAACCTGGGATACAACGCATCTGAACCCGGGGATCTGACCACTTTTAAACCAGCCAAAATCTCCAATCCTCCTCGCTCCCTGTATCTATCCTGTCAAGAAACTCCAGAGTAACGAGAGATGCCAAGTACTCATGTAACACTCTACCAATGTCCTCTGGCTCCGCACACAGAACCCAAATTCCATTTTCCCGAGGTCTAATCACTGCGGTAGTCCCTGCGCCCACATTGTGTGGGGAATCAGTTGGACCCTCGTAGGGCTGAGGTAGGTTTCCAGTTTGCTTCTTGGGTCATCTCCCATCCCTGCCATCGAAGCCGGGAACGTCCGGTTCCGAGTCCCACCGGGGGCCTGTCATCTGCTGCTCCTTCCTCGAAGCTTCGTTGCTCCTGGTTGCCCAAAGCCGTGGTGCTGAACCCCTCGTGCTCACGGACCACCCCACCAACATGCGGATCCAACGCATCATCCTCCGACACTTCGCCATCTGCAATCTGACCCCACCACCCTTGTCTGCCTTCTGGAGGGACCACTCTCTCTAGGCCTTCCGCTCCACACTCCCCTCCAACCCCACGACACCCAGCACCTTTCCCTGCAACCGCAGGAAGTTCTATACCTGCCCCCCCAACACCTACCCCCTCAACCCCATCCCAGGCCCCAGGAAGGCTTTCCACATCAAGCAGATGTTCACCTGCACATCTGCCAATGTGGCATACTGCATCTGCTGTACTCAGCAACTCATATTCCGCTTGGGAACCCTGCAGTCCAGTGGCATCAATGTTGATTTCACAAGCTTCAAAATCTCCCCTCCCCCTACCACATCCCACAACCAGCCCACCTCGTCCCCGCCTCCCTAACCTGTCCTTCCTCTCACCTATCCCCTCCTCCCACCTCAAGCCGCACCTCCATTTCCCACCTACTAACCTCATCCCACCCCCTTGACCTGCCCGTCCTCCCCAGGCTGGCCTATCCCCTCCCTACCTCCCCACCCACACTCACCTTTACTGGCTCCATCCCCGTCTCTTTGACCTGTCTGTCTCCTCTCCACCTATCTTCTCCTCCATCCATCTTCGATCCGCGCCCCCACCCCTCTCTCCCTGTTTTTTTCAGAACCTCCTCTCCCACCCCCATTTCTGAAGAAGGGTTTAGGCCCGAAACCTCAGCCTTCCTGCTCCTCTGATGCTGCTTGGCCTGCTGTGTTCATCCAGCTCCACACCTTGTTATCTCAGGAATGGAAGCTGCCGAGGGACAGCCACCTACGCCCTGTTTCTTGCTTGAGAGGAACATTCCTGTACATGATATCTCGTGAGGAAATACTCCCGGCACAGGGGAAAATAGCCACAAGCAAAGCACTAAACATGGCTAACAGAGATAACAAAGTGTGAAGTGATAATGGGAACTGCAGAGGCTGGAGAATCCACGTGAACAAAGTGTGGAGCTGGATGAACACAGCAGGCTCAGCAGCATCTCAGGAGCACTCTCCTCTCCAACTATCTTCTTTTCCCTCCATCTTCGATCCGCCTCCCCCTCTCTCCCTATTTATTCCAGTTCTCTCTCCCCAACCCCCTCTCTGATGAAGGGTCTAGGCCTGAAACGTCAGCTTTTGAGCTCTTGAGATGCTGCTTGGCCTGCTGTGTTCATCCAGCTTCACACTTTGTTAACCATCAGAAAACAGGGATGGGAAGACGATTGTGAAATAAATAGGGAAAGGGGGGAAGGTGGATGATAGGGAAAGAGGAGGGGGAAGAAGGTGGATGATAGGGAAAGAGGGAGAAGGTGGATGATAGGGAAAGAGGGAGAAGAAAGTGGATGATAGGGACAGAGGGAGAAGAAGGTGGATGATAGGGAAAGAGGAGGGAGAAGAAGGTGGATGATAGGGAAAGAGGGAGGAGGTGGATGATAGGGACAGAGGGAGAAGAAAGTGGATGATGGGGACAGAGGGAGAAGAAGGTGGATGATAGAGAAAGAGGGAGAAGAAAGTGGATGATAGGGACAGAGGGAGAAGAAGGTGGATGATAGGGAAAGAGGGAGAAGAAGGTGGATGATAGGGAAAGAGGGAGAAGAAGGTGGATGATGGGGAAAGAGGGAGAAGAAGGTGGATGATGGGGAAAGAGGGAGAAGAAGGTGGATGATGGGGACAGAGGGAGAAGGTGGATGATGGGGACAGAGGGAGAAGAAGGTGGATGATGGGGAAAGAGGGAGAAGAAGGTGGATGATGGGGACAGAGGGAGAAGAAGGTGGATGATGGGGACAGAGGGAGAAGAAGGTGGATGATGGGGACAGAGGGAGAAGAAGGTGGATGATGGGGAGAGAGGGAGAAGAAGGTGGATGATGGGGACAGAGGGAGAAGAAGGTGGATGATAGGGAAAGAGGGAGAAGAAGGTGGATGATGGGGACAGAGGGAGAAGAAGGTGGATGATGGGGACAGAGGGAGAAGAAGGTGGATGATGGGGAAAGAGGGAGAAGAAGGTGGATGATGGGGAAAGAGGGAGAAGAAGGTGGATGATGGGGAGAGAGGGAGAAGAAGGTGGATGATGGCGACAGAGGGAGAAGAAGGTGGATGATAGGGACAGAGGGAGAAGAAGGTGGATGATAGGGAAAGAGGGAGAAGAAGGTGGATGATAGGGAAAGAGGGAGAAGAAGGTGGATGATGGGGAAAGAGGGAGAAGAAGGTGGATGATAGGGACAGAGGGAGAAGAAGGTGGATGATAGGGAAAGAGGGAGAAGAAGGTGGATGATGGGGAAAGAGGGAGAAGAAGGTGGATGATGGGGAAAGAGGGAGAAGAAGGTGGATGATGGGGAAAGAGGGAGAAGAAGGTGGATGATGGGGAAAGAGGGAGAAGAAGGTGGATGATGGGGACAGAGGGAGAAGAAGGTGGATGATAGGGACAGAGGGAGAAGAAGGTGGATGATGGGGAAAGAGGGAGAAGAAGGTGGATGATGGGGAAAGAGGGAGAAGAAGGTGGATGATGGGGAAAGAGGGAGAAGAAGGTGGATGATGGGGAAAGAGGGAGAAGAAGGTGGATGATGGGGACAGAGGGAGAAGAAGGTGGATGATAGGGAAAGAGGGGGAAGGTGGATGATAGGGAAAGAGGGGGAAGGTGGATGATAGGGAAAGAGGAGGGAGAAGGTGGATGATGGGGAAAGAGGGAGAAGAAGGTGGATGATGGGGACAGAGGGAGAAGAAGGTGGATGATG
This sequence comes from Stegostoma tigrinum, assembly GCF_030684315.1. Classification (NCBI taxonomy): domain Eukaryota; kingdom Metazoa; phylum Chordata; class Chondrichthyes; order Orectolobiformes; family Stegostomatidae; genus Stegostoma; species Stegostoma tigrinum. The sequence goes on along the minus strand of NC_081399.1, from coordinate 10,059,322 downwards.
GGGACAGAGGGAGAAGAAGGTGGATGATAGGGAAAGAGGGGGAAGGTGGATGATAGGGACAGAGGAGGGAGAAGGTGGATGATGGGGAAAGAGGGGGAAGGTGGATGATAGGGACAGAGGAGGGAGAAGGTGGATGATGGGGAAAGAGGGAGAAGGTGGATGATAGGGACAGAGGAGGGAGAAGGTGGATGATGGGGAAAGAGGGAGAAGGTGGATGATAGGGAAAGAGAAGTGGGAAAGTGGATGATAGGGACAGAGGAGGGAGAAGGTGGATGATGGGGAAAGAGGGAGAAGGTGGATGATAGGGACAGAGGAGGGAGAAGGTGGATGATGGGGACAGAGGGAGAAGGTGGATGATAGGGACAGAGGAGGGAGAAGGTGGATGATGGGGAAAGAGGGAGAAGGTGGATGATAGGGAAAGAGAAGTGGGAAAGTGGATGATAGGGACAGAGGAGGGAGAAGGTGGATGATCAGGACAGAGGGAGAAGGTGGATGATAGGGAAAGAGGAGGGAGAAGGTGGATGATAGGGACAGAGGGGAAGGTAGATGCTGAACACTGTTTATGTTGGTGAAGAGGAGGTGCACCATTCCCAGAAGTAGTGCAGTACCAGGTTGATGCATGGAGAGGACAGAGCAAGCTCCTGTTCCAAAGAACCAATTTAATACACAGTCCCTGGGGAAGAGATGTACCAGATATTAAACTGATAACAACAGACACTGCACTGGGTCTGAGCCCGTAAAGGCCAAGAAGCAATAACCAGAACGTTCCACACTGCCTCGAGTCCCGTGTGTCCTCTGCCTTCTCGATCAGCTTGATTGTCCGCAAAGACTTGTACATCACTGCTGAGCGTTCACTATTCCCGCAGTCCTCCCGGGGGGGCGGGGGGGTGCGGGGAGGTGTCTAACAAGAGCCCCAGTTTCTTTTATTCTTTACTGGCCCCCCGGCCTTGATAGTCAACCGCTGGTTCATAGTCATGTAGATCGAGGGTACTTCACCAATCAGAGGGGGCAGGGCCGAGATGACGTCACTTATCAACCCCCCCATCAGCAAACCCCCCCCACCACCAGCAAACCTCCCCCTCCAGCAATACCCCCCGCACCACCAGCAAACTCCCCCACCACCAGCAAATACCTCCCCCTCCAGCAATACCCCCCACCACCAGCAAACCCCCCCACCACCAGCAAATACCTCCCCCTCCAGCAATACCCCCCACCACCAGCAAAACCCCCTTCAACCAGCAAAACCCCCTTCAACCAGCAAAACACCCCCCCACCAGCAAAACCCCCCACCACCAGCAAACCCCCAACCACCAGCAAACCCCCCCCACCACCAGCAAAACCCCCCCACCACCAGCAAAACCCCCCCACCATCAAAACCCCCCCACCAGCAAAACCCCCCACCACCAGCAAACCCCCCCCACCACCAAACCCCCCCCCACCACCAGCAAACCCCCCCCACCAGCAAACCCCCCCCCACCAGCAAACCCCCCCCCACCACCAGCAAAACCCCCTTCAACCAGCAAAACCCCCCCCACCAGCAAAACCCCCCACCACCAGCAAACCCCCCCCACCACCAGCAAAACCCCCTTCAACCAGCAAAACCCCCCCACCACCAGCAAAACCCCCCCACCACCAGCAAACCCCCCCACCACCAGCAAACCCCCCCCAACGCCAGCAAAACCCCCTTCAACCAGCAAAACCCCCCCCACCAGCAAAACCCCCCACCACCAGCAAACCCCCCCCACCACCAGCAAAACACCCCCCACCACCAGCAAAACCCCCCCACCACCAGCAAAACCCCCCCACCTTCAGTTTCCTGATTTACTGCATCCGCTCGCCCTGCCTTCCCCCCCAATCTCCCGCTCACCCTGCCTTCCCCCCGCCATTCTCCCACTCGCCCTGCCTTCCCCCCCCCATTCTCCCGCTCGCCCTGCCTTCCCCCCCCATTCTCCCGCTCGCCCTGCCTTCCCCCCACCATCTCCCGTTCGCCCTGCCTTCCCCCCCAATCTCCCGCTCGCCCTGCCTCCCCCCCACCCAATCTCCCGTTCGCCCTGCCTTCCCCCCCCAATCTCCCGCTCGCCCTGCCTTCACCCCCCCAATCTCCCACTCGCCCTGCCTTCCCCCCCAATTTCCCGCTCGCCTTGCCTTCCCCCCATTCTCCCGCTCGCCCTGCCTTCCCCCCCCAATCTCCCGCTCGCCCTGCCTTCCCCCACCATCTCCCGTTCGCCCTGCCTTCCCCCCCCCATCTCCCGCTCGCCCTGCCTTTCTCCCCCACATCTCCCGCTCGCCCTGCCTTTCTCCCCCCCATCTCCCGCTCGCCTTGCCTTTCTCACCCCCGGCCATCTCCCACTCGCCCTGCCTTTCTCCCCCCCCCAATCTCCCGCTGGCCCTGCCTTTCTCCCCCCCGCCATCTCCCGCTCGCCCTGACTTTCTCCCCCTACTCCATCTCCCGCTCGCCCTGCAGCAAATGCCCTCTCTTTCAGATCATTACCCACCTCTCTTACGAAAGCTACAATTCGATCTGCCTCCAGCAAACCCTCTTGGACATATTCGAACAACTCCGCTCACGCCTGGGACACCACCTCGATGAAATGTGATGCCTGGGCAAGAATCCTTGCAGCGTAACCAGAGACCAATTAAGCGAGTCGATCGTGCCACATTGCACTCTCCCCGCATAGGCATCCACCTCGCCTACATGTCCCTAGGTACAATGGCCAATCCCCCAATCTTTGGACCGTAGGGTGAAAAACAACAGGTCACCTGGCGGTAGCCTGCAGAGACACGGGAGAATGTGCAAATGCCTCATAGACACCGCGACGGACCGGTCAGCGTGAATTCCGAGCGGAGCAAAGCAAGAGCGCTTCATCGGAGGCCTCGCTGAGGACCTTACCTGGCATGGCGATGAAGCGGCCGAATGTAAGACAAGCCAGCTCGGCGAGCAAATCAACGACCTCATCCGCAGCCCGGCCGACAAACTTCAAACCGCACGGACGGTCACGCGAGGCCGTGACCGAGCCAAGGTCCTTGATCCTAAGGCAGCAGAGTTAACCGCCGGGCCGCCCTCCTACAAAAAAGATGGAATTTCAATTCCTTGTGAAACTCTAGGGTTTGCGAATCAAGGTCCTGCGCACAGCTTGAAGCAGGCACACACAAAAGTGGCCATTAAGACAAGAATATGTCCTTCACCCACTTGTCTAGAGCTTCATACAAGGTGTTGTTGCGCATAGTCCAACTTTCACCTCAGATTAAACCTGTGACTGTGCCAGACCCGCGGCATGCACGAAGACACTGCGAGTACCTGAGATTTTAACTTGGGGCGGAAGGCAATATCACTGGACTGTTCATGCAGAGAGCCAGGTAATGTTCTGGGCATCCAGGTTTGAATCTTGCCATGGCAGATGGTGGATTTTGAATTCAGTAACAATCTTGGATTGGAGATAATAGAAACTGCAGATGCTGGAAAATCCAAGATAACAAAGTGTGAAGCTGGATGAACACAGCAGGCCAAGCAGCATCTCAGGAGCACAAAAGCTGACGTTTCGGGCCTAGACCCTTCATCAGAAAAGGGTCCAGGCCCAAAACATCAGCTTTTGTGCTCCTGAGATGCTGCTTGGCCTGCTGTGTTCATCCAGCGTCACAATCTGGGATTAAGAGACTAATGAGGATCATGAATCCATTGTTGATTGTCTGGAAAAACCCATCTAGTTCACGAATGTCCTTTAGGGAAGGAAACTGCCATCCTTACTGTGGTCTGGCCATGTGACTCCAGACCCAAAGCAATGTGATTGGCTCCTAACCTCCCTCTGGGCAGTTAGGGATGGGCAATAAATGCTGGCCTAGTCAGTGACGCCCTCATGAATGAATTTAAAAATCGCAATGGAGAGGGGGCAGTGCTCTCATCCGTGTGCTTTCTGCCTCAACTTGACAAGATACTCCAACCGACTTTCAGCGGACACGCCCTGGCCACTCCAAACCATATGCCCAGCACCTTCATGCAGCCTGAGCTCACAGTCAAAGGGATAAGGGATTGGTCAGCCCAGTTCCCAAGGAGCGCTCTCTTGCATTGGCTTACCTCGGTTTCTGAGATCAGTTCAAACCTGTCGCCTTTGATTTCTGAAGAGGGGTCCCGCAGAGCCGAAACGTCAGCTTTCCTGCTCCCCTGATGTTGCCGGATCTGCTGCGTTCCCCCAGCTCCACTCTGTGATATGCTCACGAGTCTGCCTTTGTAGCCACTGTATTTATATGGACAGCAGAGTTCACCTCAGCTTCGGATCAACGGTAACTCCGGGACAGTGACGGGGCTGGGGTTGGTTCAGTGACGGTGAAGCTTTTGAACTCCGGAGGTCGACAGTTTGATTCTGTCCGTTCAGAGATGTTCATGGCCTGACGTGCGTGTGCTGTGAATGCCACTTGTCAGCCCAAACCTGGGAATATCATCTTGCTGACTTTGGACACGGATGGCTCCTGTACCTGAGGACTGACAGAAGCTGCTGAACATTATGCGGTCAACAGCTGACACCAGTGGGATGTGCCTGTAATTGCACAGGAATCAATAGGGGGCAATGCCTGACAGAGGAGAAAATTGAAACAGCAGGATATGAATTTTAAGTGCACATATGAAACAAGGCATTGAAAATGAGAAAAGCAAATTTTGTTGAACAGCAGTTTAAGCAGAAATGGAAAACAATATCAGTCAGCTGTCAAAATCTCTGACCTTTTGAATTTTACATCTTCCCATCCTGAGTAGGAAATTTGCTCTATTGTTGGAAACTTTGCAACGCCAGCTATTAACATGTTGGGACATTTTCTCACAAGCTTTTACCATATCAAAAGCACTGAGTTCGAACAGAAACATACTGGCATGCATCAATAGAACGATTAAGAATTTGAGGATATTTTCTGTCAGCCGATCTTAGATGGGCAACTCTTAATCTTTTCCAAGAAAAAGTTTTAGCTATGAGGCTGTGACATTGTCATTTATTATTCAAGGAATCCAGTACAGTAAAGACAAGAAACAATTACTTTCTGTTATTCCAATTGATTGCTGAGTGTTGGTAATTTTACACGAACAAATTGGAAATTAATTGGGATCTAGAAGCCGAAGCAATACAAACACAGTTTCAAGTGGTATGTTGGTGCAATGTCCTGACTGTGACAAATTGGCGTTTACTGCAACCGGTTTCTTCGAAGTTAACGTGTATATGGATGAGTGAGCTGCTTTTTCACAACAATCAATTGGAATCGACATTCAAACAACTTGGAGACATCACCAATCCAACAACAATGCGATTAATTTAATCGCTGAGAAGTGCGCGCAATGAAAGCCATCCTGCAGATTAGGTCCGACATTCCGACAGAAAATGCCAGCAAAATCCAACATCATTTGAGGTTTACAAACCGAAAGTACTGCGGGCGCTGTAAATCAGGAACAAAACAAAGCTGCTGGAAAAGCTGAGCAGGCCCCGGCAGCATCAACGAAGGGAAAAAAAATGGCGTCATCGTTTTGGGCCCGCTGACTTGACCCTGGCACCTGGAAGGCGACATGCCATTCTGATGCCTCAACGCCAGCCTCAGAAACGTCCCTCTGACTAGAGAGGCCCCTGTCCCCATCGATCACCTGGAACCTGTCATTACACTAGAGCCAGTCTCAGTACCGGCTGTTGGAGCTGGCCCCCACCCCCCCCCACCCCACTCCCATCCAAGCCAGAGGGGAGTATGTCCCGTCACACTCCTGACTCGTACCTTGTAGATAAAACATATATAAGGAGGCAAGCGTCAGTGATAACCCTGAAGACGGGGATAAAATCCAGCAAGGGAGGTCTAAAAAGATGATGGGAGAGAAAACACACTGAGGCAAACTGTCGAGTAACATAAAAACTGACAGTAAGAGCTCCTTTAAATGTACAAAGAAAAGAGATGTCAAAGTGATTGTAGGCCCTTAGAAAACAAATGCGGGGAGATAGTTCCGGGGATCAAAAAAAAGGACACAAAATTGGCATCAGTCTTTACGAAGGAAAATGCCATTTATACAGAAGAGTATGGGGGAAGAATTAAGTACCACTACCAGAGAAGTTTAGCCAAACTATTGGGATTAAAGGAGGGGGCAGCACGGTGGCACGGTGGTCAGCACCGCTGTCTCAAAGCGCCAGGGCCCAGGTTCGATTCCACCCTCAGGCAGCTGCCTGTGTGGAGTTTGCACATTCTCCCCATGTCTGTGTGTGTTTCCTCTGGGTGCTCCGGTTTCCTCCCACAGTCCAAAGATGTGCAGGTTAGGGTGGGTTGGCCGTGCTAAATTGTCCCATAGTGTCCAGGGATGTGCAGGTTAGGGTGGATTGGCCGTGCTAAATTGTCCCATCATGCCCAGGGATGTGCGGGTTAGGGTGGGTTGGCCGTGCTAAATTGTCCCATCATGCCCAGGGATGTGCGGGTTAGGGTGGGTTGGCCGTGCTAAATTGTCCCATCATGCCCAGGGATGTGCAGGTTAGGGTGGATTGGCCGTGCTAAATTGTCCCATAGTGCACAGGGATGTGCGGGTTAGGGTGGGTTGGCCGTGCTAAATTGTCCCATCATGCCCAGGGATGTGCGGGTTAGGGTGGGTTGGCCGTGCTAAATTGTCCCATAGTGCCCAGGGATGTGCGGGTTAGGGTGGGTTGGCCGTGCTAAATTGTCCCATAGTGCCCAGGGATGTGCGGGTTAGGGTGGGTTAGACCTGGGGACATCAGGAGTAGGGGAATGGGTCTGGGTGAGATCCTCTTCAGAGAGATAGTGTGGGCTTGTTGGGCCAAATGGCCTGTTTACACACTGTAGGGTGTCTCTGATTCTATGATAAATCTCCTGGCCCTGATGCTCGGATCCTCGCAGAGACAGTGGATGTATTGGTTGCAACTTTCCAAAAATCCTTCGATTCTTGGAGAAGTACCAGAGAATTGCAAAACTGCCAATGTAACACAGTTCAGCAAGGTAGGCAAAATGCAGCTAAATAACTGAGATTGATCAGCCTGTTATCTATTGTTGGAAAAGTCTTGGAATTCGCTCATTGAGGAGGTTGTAGCAGAGCGTTTGGGGAATCAAACAGAGTCAGTGCGGCTACACAAAATGGAACTCACGTCTGGCTAATTTATTAAGAGTTTTGCGAGGAAGTCTCAACCAGAGTGGATATAGGGGAGCCAGTAGATGTGTTGTGTTTGGATTTCCAGAAGTTTGACAAAGTACTTGACGTAAGCTTAAGTCTTAAAATAAGAGCCCATCGATTGGAGGCGGCTTATTGGCGTTATAAGCAACTGGCTCATGGGCAGAAACAGCAAGTAGGGACATGGGGTTATTTTCCAGCGTGGTGACCTGTGACCAGCGGCATTCCACACGGATCAGCGCTGGGACGACAACTGTTTACAACATATGAGCGACTGGAAGGAGGTGAAGGGACTGTAACCATATTTGCAGATGACACAACAAGTGGAAAGGCAGATTGTGAGAGGGATACAGACAGTCTTCAGAGAGAGATGGATAGATTAAGTCAGTGGGCACAATCTTGGCAACTGGAAATAATTACGTGGGGAAATGTGAAGCTGGTCATTTTGGAAGTGAGAATGAAAGAACAGGGTATGTCTGAAACGCTTTGCAGAACACCTCCGCTCGGTTTGCAATAAACAACTGCACCTCCCAGTCGTGAACCATTTCAACTCCCCTCTCATTGCTTCAACGACATGTCCGTCCTGGGCCTCCTGAAGTGCCACAATGATGCCACCCGAAGGTTGCAGGAACAGCAACTCATATTCCGCTTGGGAACCCTGCAGCCCAATGGTATCAATGTGGACTTCACCAGTTTCAAAATCTCCCCTTCCCCCACCGCATCCCAAAACCAGCCCAGCTCATCCCCACCTCCCTAACCTGTTCTTCCTCTCACCTATCCCCTCTTCCCACCTCATCCCCACCTCCATTTCCTACCTCCTAACCTCATCCGCCTCTTTGACCTGTCCATCCTCCGTGGACTGACCTATCCCCTCCCTAACTCCCCACCGACACTCTGGCTCCATCCCCACCTCTTTGACCTGTCTGTCTCCTCTCCACCTATCTTCTCCTCTATCCATCTTCTATCCACCTCCCCCTCTCTCCCTATTTATTTCAGAAACCCCTTCCCATTTCTGAAGAAGGGTCTAGGCCCGAAACGTCAGTCTTCCTGCTCCTCTGATGCTGCTTGACCTGCTGTGTTCATCCAGCTCTGCACCTTGTTATCTCTTATTTCAAGGAGGTTGGGGTATAAGAGTTGGGAACGGTGCAAGGTGCTGGCGAGACCACCTCTGGAGTTTTGTGAGTAGTTTTGGTCTCTTTATTTAAGGAATTATGTTATTTCACTTGAATGATCCCCAGTGTGGAGGGACTGTCTTATGAGCAAAAGTTAAGCAGATTGGGACTTTACTCACTGGGGGTTTTGAAGAATGAGGTGATCTCATTGTAACATATAGGATTTTTAAGGATGAGTCCCCCACCTCGTCTAGGACTATTGTCTCAGAATAAAGGCGGCACGGTGGCTCAGTGGTTAGCACTGCAGCCTCACAGCACCAGACCCAGGTTTGATTCCACCCTCGGTGACTGTCTGTGCGGAGTTTGCACAAACTCCCCGTGCCTGTGTGGGTTTCCTCCAGGTGCTCCAGTTTCCTCCCACAGTGCAAATATGTGCAGGCGATGTGGACTGGCTGTGTTAAATTGCCCGTAGCGTTCAGGGGTGTGTGGGTTATACGGCGATGGGTCTGGTTGGGATGCTGCAAGGGGCGGTGTGGACTTGTTGGGCCGAACGGCCTGTTTCCACACTGTAGGAAATCTAATCTTAAAAAAAGGGAGCCAATTTAAGACTGAGATGGAGAGGAAACAGCATGTAGACAGTTCAGAGATGAGTAAGAGTAATAATTGGGTAATTATACGAGTTAATTCTAAATTTCCCAACATTAATTTGGATGGTCAGAATGTCACATGAGTTTTTCATGCCAGTACATAGAAGGCCCAACAAGGGATGGTGCAGTGCTGGATCTGAGTCTGGGGAAAGAAACCAGACAAGTGTTTGGTGTGGTAGTTAGGGGACATGTAGGCGAAAGCGACCACAACACAGTATATTTCAAATTTGTTCTGGACAAGAAAATAGACAGCTTTGGACTGTGGGGGGGGGTAGTTTTTATTAAAATGAAGCAGTATCCGGCCATAGTGGACTGGGAACAACTCCTTGTGGGTAAGTCTACAACTCAGCAGGGGAAAGGGGGGTCAAATTCCTGATAGTATACAGGTCTTAGCAAAGGTTTTGGCAAGGTCCCACATGGGACACTGATTGAGAAGGTAAAAGTACACAGAACTGAGGGAAATGTGGTGAGATGGATCAGAAACTGCCTTATTAATAGAACACAAGAGGAAGTGATAGAAGGCTGTTTGAGCGACTGGAGGCCAGTGTCCAGTGATGTACCTTAAGGATCAGCATTGGGACCCTTACTGTTTGTAACATACTTAGACGAAAACGTGGGGGAATGGTAAGCGAATTTTCAGATGCAACTGGGTTCCCACCACTCAGCGCGAATCTGGAAATCCGCAGCCCGGGAATGTGGTAAAGGCTGGATAACCTTCGACCTTTCAAAAATAATATTAGGATGAGTACTTCAAATATCGCGACAGTTTGAGGATATGGGACAACGGCAGGAAATTGGGATTGGTGTAGAATCGATGGGCTGAAGGTCCTTGTCTGCCCTGTGTGAGCCTATGAATCAGGGGATTGCGTGTCTTTGGATCTCCTCGCCACCGAAAGCTCTGGGGACAGAGTCCGTGGGCATTAAAGGCTGAAACAGATTCTTGGCCAGTTGGGTAATTAAAGGATGGGGGAAAACAGCATCGACGGGGTGAATGGCCTACTTCAGTGCCTATTTGTTGTAGTTTTAGGTGGTGAAAATCATCCCACCCTGTTATTTATGGTTATAGGTGCCCTGAGTGTGACTGAGGGAGCCTGGTTTGGTCACTACCCAAGTCATCTCCCCTCCTTGAAAAAGCCAGAATGGTCTGCACCCAGGAACTACACCTTCCGGGAACTACAACTCCCAGCAGCGCAGTGGCCGCATGCGCGCTACGACACGCCCCGACGGGGGGGGGGCGAAGAGCACGTGATCGACAGCAACGGAAGGGCGTGACCTGGGGCCGCCGACAGCGCAAGCCGGAAATCGAAGACCAAGTGTGTCCTCACCTTTTTCTATATTTTCTTCGCCGTGTCTAACACGAGGATTTCTGCCTGATTCTTGTTCCGGAGAGACAGGTATACATTGAAAATTCAACTGCTCACTCCTCCGCCTCGTCAGAGTGGAAGACTTCGGCGCGCGGGGGACTGACGGATATGGTTGCGCAAGCGCAGTGATCATTCGGTCCCCAGCGGGGCGGGGCTGGGCTTCGTGATCGTGCGCAAGCGCAGCAGGGGCTAGTAGCATCTTCCCCCCCCCTCACTCTCGCCCCCCCCCCCCACTCTCTCCCCCCTTCACTCTCTCCCCCCTTCACTCTCTTCCCCCCTCACTCTCTTTGCCCCCCTCACTCTCTTTGCCCCCCCACTCTCTTCCCCCCCACTCTATTCCCCCCCCACTCTATTCCCCCCCCACTCTATTCCCCCCCCACTCTATTCCCCCCCCACTCTATTCCCCCCCCTCACTCTATTCCCCCCCCTCACTCTCTTCCCACCCCACTCTCTCGCCCCCCCCACTGTCTCGCCCCCCCACTCTCTCGCCCCCCCCCCACTCTCTCGCCCCCCCCCCACTCTCTCGCCCCCCCCACTCTCTCGCCCCCCCCACTCTCTCCCCCCTTCACTCTCTTCCCCCCCACTCTATTCCCCCCCCTCACTCTCTTCCCACCCCACTCTCTCGCCCCCCCCACTCTCTCGCCCCCCCCACTCTCTCGCCCCCCCCACTCTCTCGCCCCCTTCACTCTCTTCCCCCCCCACTCTCTTTGCCCCCTCACTCTCTTTGCCCCCCTCACTCTCTTTGCCCCCCTCACTCTCTTTGCCCCCCCCACTCTCTTTGCCCCCCTCACTCTCTTTGCCCCCCCACTCTCTTCCCCCCCACTCTATTCCCCCCCCCTCACTCTCTTCCCACCCCACTCTCTCGCCCCCCCCACTCTCTCGCCCCCCCCACTCTCTCGCCCCCCCCCCACTCTCTCGCCCCCCCCCACTCTCTCGCCCCCCCCCACTGTCTCGCCCCCCCCACTCTCTCGCCCCCCCCACTCTCTCCCCCCTTCACTCTCTTCCCCCCCACTCTATTCCCCCCCCCCACTCTATTCCCCCCCCCCACTCTATTCCCCCCCCCACTCTATTCCCCCCCCTCACTCTCTTCCCACCCCACTCTCTCGCCCCCCCCACTCTCTCGCCCCCCCCCCACTCTCTCGCCCCCCCCCACTCTCTCGCCCCCCCCCCACTCTCTCGCCCCCCCACTCTCTCGCCCCCCCACTCTCTCGCCCCCCCCCACTCTCTCGCCCCCCCCACTCTCTCCCCCCCCACTCTCTTTGCCCCCTCACTCTCTTTGCCCCCCTCACTCTCTTTGCCCCCCCACTCTCTTCCCCCCACTCTATTCCCCCCCCTCACTCTCTTCCCACCCCACTCTCTCGCCCCCCCCTCACTCTCGCCCCCCCCTCACTCTCGCCCCCCCCTCACTCTCGCCCCCCCCTCACTCTCGCCCCCCCCCTCACTCTCGCCCCCCCCTCACTCTCGCCCCCCCCTCACTCTCGCCCCCCCCCCACACTCTCGCCCCCCCCCCACTCTCTCGCCCCCCCCACTCTCTCGCCCCCCCACTCTCTCGCCCCCCCACTCTCTCGCCCCCCCACTCTCTCGCCCCCCCCACTCTCTCGCCCCCCCCCCCACTCTCTCGCCCCCCCCCCCCACTCTCTCGCCCCCCCCCTCACTCTCGCCTCCCCCCCACTCTCTCGCCCCCCCCACTCTCTCGCCCCCCCCACTCTCTCGCCCCCCCCACTCTCTCGCCCCCCCCCACTCTCTCGCTCCCCACTCTCTCGCCCCCCCACACTTCCCCCCCCTCACTTTCTCGCCCCCCCCCCCACTTTCTCGCCCCCCCCACTCTCCACCCTCACACTCTCTCCCCGACCTCACACTCTCTCTCCCCCCCCACACTCTCTCGCCCCCAACACTCCCTCCCTCCTCTCACTCCACCCCCCCTCTCTCCCCCCCTCTCTCCCCCCCCACCTTCTCCCCCCCTACCCCCCCTTCCCCCCCCACTCCCCCCCCTACTCCCCCCCTTCCCCCCCCTACTCCCCCCCTTCCCCCCCTTCCCCCCCCACTCCCCCCCTTCCCCCCCCTCCCCCCCTTCCCCCCCCCTCCCCTCTCCTCCCCCCCTCTCCTCCCCCCCTCTCCTCCCCCCCTCTCCTCCCCCCCTCTCCTCCCCCCCTCTTCTCCCCCCCCCACTCCCCCCCCCACTCCCCCCCCACTTCCCCCCCCACTCCCCTCACTCTTCCCCCCCTTCCCCCCCCACTCCCCTCACTCTTCCCCCCCCACTCCCCTCACTCTTCCCCCCCCTCACTCTTCCCCCCCCTCACTCTTCCCCCCCCTCACTCTTCCCCCCCTCACTCTTCCCCCCCTCACTCTTCCCCCCCCTCACTCTTCCCCCCCCTCACTCTTCCCCCCCCTCACTCTTCCCCCCCCTCACTCTTCCCCCCCCTCACTCTTCCCCCCCTCACTCTTCCCCCCCTCACTCTTCCCCCCCCCTCACTCTTCCCCCCCCTCACTCTCCCGCCCTCACTCTCCCGCCCTCACTCTCTCCCTCCTCTCACCCCACCCCCCCCATCACTCTCCCCCCCATCACTCTCCCCCCCATCACTCTCCCCCCCCATCACTCTCCCCCCCCATCACTCTCCCCCCCCATCACTCTCCCCCCCCCACACTCTTCCCCCCCCCACACTCTTCCCCCCCCCACACTCTCCCCCCCCACACTCTCCCCCCCCCCCACACTCTCCCCCCCCCCACACTCTCCCCCCCCCCACACTCTCCCCCCCCCCCACACTCTCCCCCCCCCCACACTCTCCCCCCCCCCACACTCTCCCCCCCCCACACTCTCCCCCCCGCACACTCGCCCCCCCCCCACTCTCGCCCCCCCCCCCACTCTCGCCCCCCCCCAACAAACTCTCCCCCCCAACTCTCCCTCCACCCCCACACTCTTGCCCCCCCCACACTCTTCCATCCCCCCCCACACTCTTCCATCCCCCCCCACACTCTCGCCCCCCCCACACTCTCGCCCCCCCCCACACTCTCGCCCCCCCCCCACACTCTCGCCCCCCCCCCCACACTCTCGCCCCCCCCCCCACACTCTCGCGCCCCCCCCCACACTCTCGCGCCCCCCCCCCACACTCTCGCCCCCCCCCCCACACTCTCGCCCCCCCCCACACTCTCGCGCCCCCCCCCACACTCTCGCCCCCCCCCCCACACTCTCGCCCCCCCCCCCCACACTCTCGCGCCCCCCCCCACACTCTCGCGCCCCCCCCCCCCACACTCTCGCCCCCCCCCCCCCACACTCTCGCCCCCCCCCCCCACACTCTCGCCCCCCCCCCCCCCCACATACCCCTGAATACTATGGACAATTTATCATGGCTGATCCACCCACCCTGCACATCTTTGGACTGTGGGAGGAAACCCACGCAGACACGGGGAGAATGTGCAAACTCCACACAGACAGTGGCCCTGAGGGTGGAATCAAACCTGTGTCCCTGGTGCTGTGAGGCTGCAGTGCTAACCACTGAATCACTGTGCTGCCCCCTTTCCCCAATTCCCCCAACACGCCACCACTCCACCCCCGCTTTCTCACCCCCTCCCCCCTCTCTCACCCCCCTCACCCACCCTCCCCCCCCTCACACCCCACCTCTCTCACGCCCCCCCCAACCCACTGCTCCGCGCACTCCCCCGATACCTCCCTCACTCCCCCCCATTCCCACCTTCTTCACTCGCGCCCCCCCCCACACCCTCCCCTCCTACCCCCCCATTCTCGCCCCTCCCTCACTACCCGACTCTCTCACCCATCGCGTTCCCCCCCTCGCCTGCCCTCCCCCCCCTCGCCTGTCCTCCCCCCCCTCGCCTGTCCTCCCCCCCCTCGCCTGTCCTCCCCCCCCCTCGCCTGTCCTCCCCCCCCTCGCCTGTCTTCCCCCCCTCTCGCCTGTCTTCCCCCAACGTCGCCTGTCTTCCCCCCCTCGCCTGTCTTCCCCCCCCTCGCCTGTCCTCCCCCCCCCCCGTCCTCCCCCCCCCCCCCCCCCACGCCCTCCCCCCCCCCCCCCCCCACGCCCGTGCCTGTCTCCCCCCCGGCCCCGCGCCGGTCCCACCCCGCGCCGGTCCCCCCCACCCCGCGCCGGTCCTCCCCCCGCACGTTCCTCTCACCCCCCACAAGACCCCCCCAACTCCTCCCCCTTCCGCCCAATTCCCACACTCCCCTTCTCCTCACTCCCCCCGATTTCCCCAACTCCCCCACTATACCCCCAACTCTCCCCTCCCCCACACTACTCCCTGATTCCCCCAACTTTCCATCTCCCTCCACCCCTCACTCTCCCTTGTTTCCCGCAACTAATCCCCTCACTCCGCGCCCCCACTCCACTACACTTCCCCACTCCACTACCCCTCCTCTAACTGCGACAACCCCTCACTCTCCCCATTCCCCCCAACTCCCTTCCTTCTCCCGACTCCCCCCTCCCCAACACTACACCAATTCCCCCAACTCCCCACCCTCCCCCTCACTACCGCCTTCACTCCCCCCACCACCACCACATCCCCACCCCTTCCACCGCCACTACTTTCACCCCCAACCACGACTTCACCCCCCACCACCACTTTCCCTCATTTCCCCCCCACCCCCACTTTCCCTCATTTCCCCCCCACCCCCACTTTCCCTCATTCCCCCTCCCACCCCCACTTTCCCTCATTCCCCCTCCCACCCCCACTTTCCCTCATCCCCCCCCACCCCCACTTTCCCTCATCCCCCCCCACCCCCACTTTCCCTCATTCCCCCTCCCACCCCCACTTTCCCTCATTCCCCCTCCCACCCCCACTTTCCCTCATTCCCCCTCCCACCCCCACTTTCCCTCATCCCCCCCCCCCACCCCCACTTTCCCTCATCCCCCCCCCCACCCCCACTTTCCCTCATCCCCCCCCCACCCCCACTTTCCCTCATCCCCCCCCTTTCCCTCATTCCCCCCCTTTCCCTCATTCCCCCTCCCACCCCCACTTTCCCTCATTCCCCCTCCCACCCCCACTTTCCCTCATCCCCCCCCACCCCCACTTTCCCTCATCCCCCCCCACCCCCACTTTCCCTCATCCCCCCTCCCACCCCCACTTTCCCTCATTCCCCCTCCCACCCCCACTTTCCCTCATTCCCCCTCCCACCCCCACTTTCCCTCATTCCCCCTCCCACCCCCACTTTCCCTCATCCCCCCCCCACCCCCACTTTCCCTCATCCCCCCCCCACCCCCACTTTCCCTCATCCCCCCCCTTTCCCTCATTCCCCCCCCTTTCCCTCATTCCCCCCCTTTCCCTCATTCCCCCTCCCACCCCCCACTTTCCCTCATTCCCCCTCCCACCCCCACTTTCCCTCATTCCCCCTCCCACCCCCACTTTCCCTCATTCCCCCTCCCACCCCCACTTTCCCTCATTCCCCCTCCCACCCCCACTTTCCCTCATCCCCCCCTTTCCCTCATCCCCCCCTTTCCCTCATCCCCCCCTTTCCCTCATCCCCCCCCCCCACCCCCACTTTCCCTCATTCCCCTCCCACCACCACTTCCCCCCTCTGCCACCTCTTCTTCCAATCCTTCACATCCTTCCCCCCCCCCCCGCAACTCCCATCACGCTCCACACAACCCCCTTCCCATTCCCTGCTCCCCACCACACCCCCAATTTTTCAAACTTTTAAAAAAGCTTAAAGCTTTTGTTGTAAAGGACAGGATGGAAATAGTGGGAGCTGTTTAAACCAAACAGATAGTGTTCACAGATAATAGAGAGAGATAATGGGAACTGCAGATGCTGGAGATTCCAAGATAATAAAATGTGAGGCTGGATGAACACAGCAGGCCAAGCAGCATCTCAGGAGCACAAAAGCTGACGTTTCGGGCCTAGACCCTTCATCAGAGAGGGGGATGGGGGGAGGGAACTGGAATAAATAGGGAGAGAGGGGGAGGCGGACCGAAGATGGAGAGTAAAGAAGATAGGTGGAGAGAGTATAGGTGGGGAGGTAGGGAGGGGATAGGTCAGTCCAGGGAAGACGGACAGGTCAAGGAGGTGGGATGAGGTTAGTAGGTAGCTGGGGGTGCGGCTTGGGGTGGGAGGAAGGGATGGGTGAGAGGAAGAACCGGTTAGGGAGGCAGAGACAGGTTGGACTGGTTTTGGGATGCAGTGGGTGGGGGGGAAGAGCTGGGCTGGTTGTGTGGTGCAGTGGGGGGGAGGGGATGAACTGGGCTGGTTGAGGGATGCAGTGGGGGGAGGGGAGATTTTGAAACTGGTGAAGTCCACATTGATACCATATGGCTGCAGGGTTCCCAGGCGGAATATGAGTTGCTGTTCCTGCAACCTTCGGGTGGCATCATTGTGGCAGTGCAGGAGGCCCATGATGGACATGTCATCAAGAGAATGGGAGGGGGAGTGGAAATGGTTTGCGACTGGGAGGTGCAGTTGTTTGTTGCGAACTGAGCGGAGGTGTTCTGCAAAGCGGTCCCCAAGCCTCCGCTTGGTTTCCCCAATGTAGAGAAAGCCGCACCGGGTACAGTGGATGCAGTATACCACATTGGCAGATGTGCAGGTGAACCTCTGCTTAATGTGGAATGTCATCTTGGGCCTGGGATGGGGGTGAGGGAGGAGGTGTGGGGGCAAGTGTAGCATTTCCTGCGGTTGCAGGGGAAGGTGCCGGGTGTGGTGGGGTTGGAGGGCAGTGTGGAGCGAACAAGGGAGTCACGGAGAGAGTGGTCTCTCCGGAAAGCAGACAGGGGTGGGGATGGAAAAATGTCTTGGGTGGTGGGGTCGGATTGTAAATGGCGGAAGTGTCGGAGGATAATGCGTTGTATCCGGAGGTTGGTAGGGTGGTGTGTGAGAACGAGGGGGATCCTCTTGGGGCGGTTGTGGCGGGGGCGGGGTGTGAGGGATGTGTCGCGGGAAATGCGGGAGACGCGGTCAAGGGCGTTCTCAATCACCGTGGGGGGGAAGTTGCGGTCCTTAAAGAACTTGGACATCTGGGATGTGCGGGAGTGGAATGTCTTATCGTGGGAGCAGATGCGGCGGAGGCGGAGGAATTGGGAATAGGGGATGGAATTTTTGCAGGAGGGTGGGTGGGAGGAGGTGTATTCTAGGTAGCTGTGGGAGTCGGATAGTGTTCACACATGGCCGAGCCGCGCTGTTGCACAGTCGGTGGTACACCATGCTGTCTCCAAGTCCTTTCAAGCTTTCGCTTCAGGTACATCAGGTCCCTCAGTTTTCCCATCACTAGATTTCGCCCTTGAGCTGCTTTCGTATATCATAGGAGTTTCCTGGGCACGATTAATACCGGCAAAGCAGCATCTAGCCCTGCCTCTTAACTTGGTTCATGGTGACTGTATCAATAGCACAGATTCTCCAAGGACTCCTATATCAAAACCCATTGTTCGATGTTCTGGGAAGCTCTTGGCAAAACTGAGGAAGTAGCTCCTGGGTGTTTCTAATGCACAATCCGTATGTTAACCCTGTTTTCAGTTTTCTTTTTGCTTGTATGGCACACACGTGTCTTACAAAGGCTGCCACTCTGCTCTCACTGCTGGAGTTTCATTGGCTTCCCTGCAACTCGGCAGATTGAAACCTTCTAATTCCTAACAAGTGTCTTTTTTTTAAAAAAGATTTAATTTCTCCAGGAACTTCAAGTTACTGAGTCACTTCTCAGAACTGACCACCCACCCTCCAGCAACTGTGGTTCAAACTATCCTGACACACCCATCATTTTAGCCAGTTCCTGCCCCAATAAAGGGAGGCTCGGTGGTTAGCGCCGCTGCCTCACGGTGCCAGGGACCCAGGTTTGATCCCACCCTCGGGCAACTACCTGTGTGGAGTTTTCACGTTCTCCCCATGTCTGTGTGGGTTTCCTCCCAGGGGCCAAAGATGTGCAGGTTAGGGTGGGTTGGCCGTGCTAAATTGTCCCGTAGTATCCAGGGATGTGCAGGTTAGGGTGGGATTGGCCGTGCTAAATTGTCCCGTAGTGCCCAGGGATGTGCAGGTTAGGGTGGGATTGGCCGTGCTAAATTATCCCATAGTGCCCAGGGATGTGCAGGTTAGGGTGGGTTGGCCGTGCTAAATTGTCCCATAGTGCCCAGGGATGTGCGGGTTAGGGTGGATTGGCCGTGCTAAATTGTCCCATAGTGCCCAGGGATGTGCGGGTTAGGGTGGATTGGCCGTGCTAAATTGTCCCATAGTGCCCAGGGATGTGCAGGTTAGGGTGGGATTGGCTGTGCTAAATTGTTCCATAGTGCCCAGGGATGTGCAGGTTAGGGTGGGATTGGCTGTGCTAAATTGCCCCATAGTGCCCAGGGATGTGCAGGTTAGGGTGGGTTGGCCGTGCTAAATTGTTCCATAGTGCCCAGGGATGTGCGGGTTAGGGTGGGATTGGCCGTGCTAAATTGTCCCATAGTGCCCAGGGATGTGCAGGTTAGGGTGGGATTGGCTGTGCTAAATTGCCCCATAGTGCCCAGGGATGTGCAGGTTAGGGTGGATTGGCCGTGCTAAATTGTCCCATAGTGACCAGGGATGTGCGGGTTAGGGTGGGATTGGCCGTGCTAAATTGTCCCATAGTGCCCAGGGATGTGCGGGTTAGGGTGGGTTGGCCGTGCTAAATTGTCCCATAGTGCCCAGGGATGTGCGGGTTAGGGTGGGTTGGCCGTGCTAAATTGTCCCATAGTGCCCAGGGATGTGCGGGTTAGGGTGGGATTGGCCGTGCTAAATTGTCCCATAGTGCCCAGGGATGTGCAGGTTAGGGTGGGTTGGCCGTGCTAAATTGTCCCATAGTGCACAGGGATGTGCAGGTTAGGGTGGGTTGGCCGTGCTAAATTGTCCCGTAGTGCCCAGGGATGTGCGGGTTCGGGTAGATTACAGGGGGATGGGTCTGCGTAGGGTGCTCTGTGGTTCAGTTTAGACTTGTTGGGCTGAAGGGTCTGTTTCCACGCTGTAGGGATTCGATGATTCTATGAAGCTTAGTTTCTGGTTCAGCTATCGTGAGAGTCTTAAAGAACAGGGTTTCTGACAGCTGCAGAGCAACATCGTGATTTCAAATGCTTCTACTAAATCCCTTAACATTCCCACCTTCTGTAGTCTCCCCACTGCAACATGCTCGTAAATCTCTCAGTTACTGTCTGCAAAACCTCAACATTTTCTGAAAGTGGGTAGGTCAGATTTGAAGACGGACAGGAGGAGGCCATTCGCCCCCCCCCCAACCTCGGGCCTGCCTTACAGGGACAGGAGGAGGCCATTTGCCCTCCCCTCGGGCCTGCCTTACAGGGACAGGAGGAGGCCATTTGCCCTCCCCTCGGGCCTGCCTTACAGGGACAGGAGGAGGCCATTTGCCCTCCCCTCGGGCCTGCCTTACAGGGACAGGTGGAGGCCATTCGCGCCCCCCCCCTCCACATCGGGCCTGCCTTACAGGGACAGGAGGAGGCCATTTGCCCTCCCCTCGGGCCTGCCTTACAGGGACAGGTGGAGGCCATTCGCGCCCCCCCCCCTCCACATCGGGCCTGCCTTACAGGGACAGGAGGAGGCCATTCTGACCCCTCCCCCCAACCTTGGGCCTGCCTTACAGGGACAGCTGCAGGCCATTCGCCCTCCCCTCGGGCCTGCCTTACAGGGACAGGAGGAGGCCATTTGCGCGCCCCCCCCCCTCCCCCCCCAACCTCGGGCCTGCCTTATAGGGACAGGAGGAGGCCATTCGGACCCCTCTAGACCCATTCGCACAGGGACAGGAGGAGTCTTTGAGATAGAGCAGGCTGCTGTGTCACTCTGATAAGCAGAATTCAGCACAGACATTCCAAACGGACATGTTATATAGAAACATTGCAGGGCAAGCCAGGGTGGTGAGTCAATGATCTATATATACTACTTCTCTTTCTATTTTCTCTCTGTATTCCCATCTGTGTTTTCTTAGTCCTCACTCCATTCCTGTTTTCCTTTACCAGTCCATCTCTCCTTCTCTCTCTTTCCTACTCCCCTTTTTTTTGATATACTGGCCTCTCTGTTTGTCTATCCAAGACACACTTGCCCCCTCTCCCACACACATGCACACAGACAGTATATCTGTCTTTCTCTCTTTGTTTCTGTTTGGCTATCTACCTTTCTCTGTGTGCCTGTCACATTCTTCCTGTCTCCCTGTGTTTGTGTGTGTCTCTCTGATTCTCTCTCTGTCTATTTCCACGTGGCTATCTATCGTTCTCTCTGTGCCTCGCACTGAGTCTGTGTGTGTCTCTCTCTCTCTCTCTCTTTCTCTCACCCTGTCTATTTCCATGTGGCTATCTATCGGTCTCTCTGTGCCTGTCACATTCTTCCTGTCGCCCTGTGTTTGTGTGTGTGTTTCTGTCATTCTCTCTCTCTGTCCATTTCCATGTGTGCTGTCTATCGTATTTGTGTGTGTGTCTGCGTGTGTGTCTCTGTCTCTCTCTCTCTCTCTCTCTGCCTCTCACTTTGCCTGCCATCTCTGTTTTACAGGATTGATGCCTCGTACTATCGTTGTAATCGGAGCTGGAATAAGTGGGCTGGCAGCTTCACTCCGCCTGAGCACTGCTGCTGCCGGTGTTGGCAAGGTAACAAACCCACCGAGCCAGGTGCTGCCTCGAGACACCTTCGCTGGCAAACAGACTGAGTGCCCCTTTCTGGTGGGCACAGCAGCATTGCCAACATCGCCTTCATTATAGGAAACGCGGCACAGAGTTAGCAGGAAACTTCAAGTTTTAACCCTCAGCTCCCAACGCCGTAGGCAGGATGACATTTTTCCCCAAAGAACCACGGATGCTGTAAATCAGGAACAAAAACAGAAGTTGCTGGAAAAGCTCAGCAGGTCTGGCAGCATCTGTGAAGGAAAAAAACCAGAGTAAATGTTTCGGCCCCAGTGACCCTTCCTCAAGGCGTTGGACCAAATGCCAGAAAATGGGATTAGAATAGTTAGGTCAGAGATAGTAGGAACTGCAGATGCTGGAGAATCCGAGATAACAAGGTGTGGATGGACACAGCAGGCAAAGCAGCGTCTTAGGAGCACAAAAGCTGACGTTTCACAGTGTCACAAAGGGCTCATAGACAATGACATTCATAATTTGAAGAGTGCTCGAGGGTGTCATGTTACTGTAATGTTGTAAAACCAGCAGAGAAATTTCACACAATACCCTACAAGTACTAATATGTTATTAGTGAGGATCTAGTTGCAGTAATGTGGATAAACGGGTAAATTGTTGGGAGACCTAACAGTGATAGGGGCCTACAGTACAGAAAAAAGGCCCTTCAACCCATCGAGTCTGTCCCGGCTACAAACGGTTTTTCCATCCCCGCCCTTGTCTGCCTTCCGGAGAGACCACTCTCTCCGGGACTCCCTTGTCCGCTCCACACTCCCCTCCAACCCCACCACACCCGGCACCTTCCCCTGCAACCGCAGGAAATGCTACACTTGCCCCCACACCTCCTCCCTCACCCCTATCCCAGGCCCCAAGATGACTTTCCATATTAAGCAGAGGTTCACCTGCACATCTGCCAATGTGGTATACTGCATCCACTGTACCCAGTGTGGCTTCCTCTACATTGGGGAAACCAAGCGGAGGCTTGGGGACCGCTTTGCAGAACACCTCCGCTCGGTTCGCAATAAACAACTGCACCTCCCAGTCGCGAACCATTTCCACTCCCCCTCCCATTCTTTAGATGACATGTCCATCCTGGGCCTCCTGCAGTGCCACAATGATGCCACCCGAAGGTTGCAGGAACAGCAACTCATATTCCGCTTGGGAACCCTGCAGCCCAATGGTATCAATGTGGACTTCACCAGCTTCAAAATCTCCCCTTCTCCCAATGCATCCCAAAACCAGCCCAGCTCATCCTCGCCTCCCTGACCTGTTCTTCCTCTCACCTATCCCCTCCTCTCACATCAAGCTGCACCTCCATTTCCTACCTACTAACAGCATCCCGCCCTCTTGACCTGTCCGCCCTCCCCGGTCTGACCTATCCCCTCCCTACCTCCCCACCCATACTCTCCTCTCCACCTATCTTCTTCCTCTATCTATCTTCAGTCCCCTTCCCCCTCTCTCCCGATTTATTTGAGAATCCCCTCCCCCTCCCCCTTTTCTGATGAAGGGTCTAGGCCCAAACTGTCAGCTTTCCTGCTCCTGAGATGCTGCTTGGCCTGCTGTGTCCATCCAGCTCCACACCTTGTTATCTCGGATTCTCCAGCATCGGCAGTTCCCATTATCTCTGACCTAACTATTCTAATCCCATTTTCCAACACTTGGTCCAATGCCCTCTATACCTTAGCATTGCATGTGTATATTTAAGCGCTTCTTCAGTGTTCTGCTGCCCCATGAGTTTCAGATTCCTGCCAGCCTCTGAGTGAAAAAAGATTTCCTCGCTTCCCCTCTAAAACTCCTGCCCCTTATGTTACGTCCATTTTCCTGGTCATTGACCCAGTAACCGGGGGGAAATTTTCTGGATCAAAAACAAAGTTGCTGGAAAAGCTCAGCAGGTCTGGTGGCATCTGTGAAGGAAAAAACAGAGTTAACGTTTCTGGTCCGGTGACCCTTCCTCAAAACTAAGTTCTGAGGAAGGGTCACTGGGCCTGAATCATTAACTCTGTTTTTTTCTTCACGGATGCTGCCAGACTTGCTGAGCTTTTCCAGCAACTTCTGTTTTTGTTCCTGAATTACAGCATCTGCCTTTCTTTGGGGAATAATGTCATCCTGTCTACACACTCTATACCTCTCGTACCTCTCGATCACGTCCCCCTCGATCACGTCCCCTCTCAGTCTCCTCTGCTCGAAGACCAACAAGCCCAGTCTTTCCAATCTCTCTCCACAAACAAAGCTGTCCAGCCCGGGCAATCTCCTCTGATTGCATCTCTTCGATACTGTGTATTCCAGAACTGCACACACTATTCGAGCTGGGCCTAACCAACCTCTTGTACAGCATAACCTTCCTGCTGTTAAACTCTGCCGTGGCACTGATTACTGCGCACAGTTGTGGTCTGCTCGCTTGAGAAGGGATGTACTGGCACTGGAGGGGGTGCAGAGGGGGTTGCATTAGGTTGATTCCGGAATTGAGAGGGTCCGCTTTGGAGGAGAGGCTGAATAGACTGGGGTCAAATTCTGCGAAATTTAGAAGAATGAGGTGGGGGATCTTACAGAAACATATAAAAATGGCGACGATGAGCGGGGTGGGGTGGGGTGGGGGTGGTAAATGGAGCTGAGTCCACAAAAAGATTAGCCATGATCTTAATGATTTGGGGGGGGGACAGGTTTGATGGGCCAGATGGCCTCCTCCTGCTCCTATTTCTTACGTTCTTATCTGGCATCATTTGAGGAGGTCTCTGAGATGTCATACACGTTTACTGCAGTGTTGGAATATGATGAGCCCCTCCCCTTCCCTGTCTCACCCTGAAGGCGACCTAGTATCCCGGAATATTGAGCTGAGAATCCAGACCCCACTTCCTCAGTGATAGCTATTGTATCAACCACGACCTCCATGTTTCCGTTTGAATCCTCAACTCATCTGCCTTGTTCATCAGTCTCCCTGCATTTAAATAAATAATATCCAGGCTGGCCAATTTCCCTTGTTCCTTAACTGGCCCAGATGTCAGTGTCTCCTTGATCCACCTCCTGACTCTTCTCATTCTGTTCCCTCCTCTGCATCCCAGCCTCCTGCCCAAAGCTTAAATCCTCCCCAACAACACAAGCAAACATCCCCCGAGGATGCTGCTCGCAATTC